>NW_025939666.1:0-591 GCF_000764305.2 Hyalella azteca | reverse complement strand
AAACATCGGAAAAAATTGGATGTGGGGTCAAAAATAATAAAAAAATGGGATGTGGGGTCAAAAATCGAAAAAAATGGGATGTGGGGTCAAAAATAATAAAAAAATGGGATGTGGGGTCAAACATCGAAAAAAAATGGATGTGGGTTAAAATATCGAAAAAAATGGGACGTGGGTGTCAAAACATCGAAAAAATGGGATGTGGGGGTCAAAACATCGAAAAAAAATGGATGTGGGTCAAAATATCGAAAAAAATGGGACGTGGGGGTCAAAAACAGCGAAAAAATGGGATAAGGGGGCAAAAAGTAATAAAAAATGGGATGCAGCGTCGTGGCTAAAATGTGCAACTTAAAATTATAAATAAAAATAATAGTACTTATATTAAAGAGAACATAAATGATAATTTTCATATTATTATATTTATTATTTAAATATGTGGTATTATGCACATGAATGATTTAATACATATTTATAGGCCTAAGGGCTGTATAACACAAATGTGTAGGCCTAAGGGCTGTATAACACAAACGTGTAGGCCTATGGGCTGTATAACACAAACGTGTAGGCCTAAGGGCTGTATAACACAAACGTGTA
>NW_025939665.1:0-2869 GCF_000764305.2 Hyalella azteca | reverse complement strand
AATTATGAGAATGTCTTTAGTGCATTCTAGTGATAAACAGCTCATGATAGGGAAATGTGATGAATTAGGGTTATAGGCAAACTTGAACTCTAAATAAACTCATGGGAAACTAATATAATCTATTTTACAGTCCAGCACTTGATAGATAAGAATAGAGAGACTAATATTCGGTGAAGAGAAACGCATTTACGTTAACAAGAAGTGGAAGTCGTGCTAGATACAACGACGGAGGCTCCATATATATCTTTTATTTCAGCGTACATATTACTTTCTATCTATCATATAATGCATAAGTAATGCAGTACTGCAGAATATGTTAAGAATTACCTAATATCTAGCATTAATTGATGAGAACACTAAAGTGGTTTCGAGTATCAATCACGATCAAGAAGTTACCCCTGACTGCCGTAATTTTCTCTTGATCAATTCTAGCGGAAACTATCCCAAACTAATCTTCCGCTCCTGACCCTGGCTAACCGTTCAAACCTAACAATCGTGTGAGACAAGCATAGTGCCATATACTCGGTGAAGGTATTGGAAATAAATATTATTATTTTATTAAAATATGAAATGAACAAATATTCATCCATATTATAGACAAATTCTCATATTCAATATATATCTTGATTACTCAACTTGTGTGAGTAATTATGTTTGGCTCACACAATCGGACAAATAAATAGATAATAGATTCAGCTGATATTTATTCAAATTGATACGAATGTTCAACTGGTATTGATTGGGCCGGTTGTAGAAGGAAACTGAATTCAAATTCTTATATACTGTGGTATATAGATCCAGGATGAATTTGGAGTTGACAATTTTGGCAGACTGGCGGTATCTATGAAGTGGTTGCGGTATTAAAAACTCCTTGTTGCCCCGATGAGTCCCCGATACTGGAAGGAAAATATTTCTACTCAATAAAAATGAATTAATCGAACATTAACTATGTGACAACCTACTGTAACTTATGAATCAAATAATGACTTAAATAAATACAGACCTAAGATTTAGGTGCGTCTCAGTGTTTAATGCAGTTAGGAGGCATAATGAAAAATAGAGGAAATCAGTTGAAGGAGGATACTCTAGACGGAAACTAGAAAAGGACAGTTGGAGGCTTGACGTTGGAAATTTGAGATAATGATAATAAAACGTGGGTCACAGCTAAGGAAACTAGTACCTCGGCCCATAGCAGAGACCTCGTTCACTTAGTTCGAAATTTGATATATTAATAATTTAACGTTGACTTGTCTAGAGTGCCATAGAAAAGTTGAATAGAGAGCGTAAAAAAGTAATATGATAAAAAGCAACATTCACACCAATAAAAAAGATAGGGAAAAAGCAGCCAGGAAGACGCTCAGAACATCCGAATCTCCCTATGCTTCTCCGGCTGAAGTCGCTGTATACTTAAGAGTTGAAATGAACAACTGAGAATTTACGCAGATTTGAGATAAAGAACGGTACGAGATGGGTTGACTTAACAATATGGGAGCTGATAAAGCAATGCTGATCCTAGCCGATACTTGCTACCTACTTAAACTGCGAAAAAACTGAATACAATAAAACTCTGAATACAACATAAACAAAACAACAACATCAAGCTAACAAATTTTGCGAAGAATTAGAAATAATATCAATGGTGGGAAAAATTTCCCACAATGTGGAACAGCCTCCCTGATGACATCGTTGACGCTCCGAGTATAAACGCGTTCAAGAACAGATTAGATAAAAAAAAGGTTCAGACTTGAAGTGCCTAGCACCATACTGAACCCGGTGGAATTCTAGTAAATATTTCAAATTGTCGTCAGTTTGGACAAGATCCGGTCGCCGGCCTTTTTTCAGATCTCTGTAAACAAGGCACGAAAAGTACAAGAATCGGCGATAGGCCACATCAGGCCTATTCATCAGTGCCGACAGCACTGTGCTTTGTTAAATTCCTGGCCGGAGCGTCGCTGTGGTATTGAACGCGAGGAAATATCCTACCCAGAAGCATAATTCTTGTTGATGGTTACGATGGATGTCATGAAGACTCGTTTAAAGTTGTGGATCAGCTGGTGGATGAAATACCACGAATGCCGGGTAATCGTAACTACCAGGCTAAGCCACTTTGAGGAGCTAAAGAACCATTTGAAACAAAAATTCCTAGCGTTCAACTCCTGACACAATGATAAGCTTTCAGGTCTGTTGGTCGTCAGGGCAGCCATTGCCACGATGTCGTACATGATAACTGATAACAATTCTTCTCGATTATACAAGTAAATCTCGCATTATTTTTCTTCAAATAAGATTCTATTATTAACTGGAAGTGCCATTTCGTTATAAGACTAGGGCCACTGAATAGTTGGTAAATTCATAGCGCTAACTTATATATTTTCAAGCCTCACTGCTGCTTCGCACTAATACTTCACTCCGCTTGGCTGTACGCATTGTTCCCATCAATAAAATGTTCAGGTTGCACGAAACATAGCATTTTTAGCTTTGCACCGCATGAGACAAATTCGTTGTACTCGCATTCATTAGATTTGTTATTGATTCCTCGACAAACTTAATTTTCACATGTTAGTTTGATTAACTTGGATTACAAAGCTCATATTTAACAATTCCAGTCATGAATATTAGTTGAAGTAACTGAAATCGACTACCGCAGTAAATATTTTCTTCGAATAAATTTACCATTGATTGTTTGGGTCCTCAGGGGGCGATATTCTGTTGAAATAAATAATTGTTAACCTATTATTTAGGTTATTTTACATGAGCGACTGTTACCTAAAGTGAATTCTTTGGGAATAGAGGGAAATGTACTCCAATGGATCAGGAATTTCCTAGTAGGCAGAAGACAACGTGTCAGCATTAACGGAACCGTATCAGA
>NW_025939664.1:0-915 GCF_000764305.2 Hyalella azteca | reverse complement strand
AGGCTGTAGGTGCGGCAGCGCCAGGGCGTTTAAGCGAGCAGACCGTTGGGGCACGCACACCATTAAAAAATAGAAACCTAAAACATGGCAACTAGCAATCAACATATTGCTCGCGCAAATACATTTCAGAAGTCTACAACGGCCAGACCTAACCGCAAGTGAAAACCAGGCCAGGCGATTAAAGTTTCATCCACAATTTAAGCAATTCTCCCTAATTTTATATTTACCTTAACAATTAACAAAATTTAGGCGAATGACTGCACGCGATAATAAATAGAAATTATAACACCAGAGCAAACTTGTATTATAACACCAGAGATAGCAAGCTATAATCCTACGCAACTCACCGGCTAAACAGCAAAACGAGGAGCGGCAAGTGCGCGTTCCTCCACGACTGAGATAGCAGTGCGGCAAGTTTACCGGCACGCATGACATGACGTGTAAGTTTAGCGGGAAAGTAAATTTATAGCGAGCTTTCCCTCACACATTACAATGTTTTGAAGCACACTGTATTGCTTTTACATTCTTGTTAGGCCGTGCGTTCAGAATCACAGCTAAAACTTTTCCATTATTAATGCACTAAAGTAATACAAAGCGACTTCCACTGAACATGCGTATGACAAACAATACAGCGACATGGGGCTGATGCGTATGAAGTTTTCACACATTAATATTATATCCAATTAGGGAGCAAAAAGTTTAGGCAAATTTGAACAAAATATTTGTTCACACTATTCATATTCAACGGGATTGCTCACATATAAAAGAAAATATTAATAAATAATATTCAAAAATTTGCGTAGAGTGCAAGAGCCCACATATATGTTTTGTTTCATTCGTTTCCAGTAACAAATTATTATTGAATTCATCCTTGCTGAAATTGACTATTTAAGCCTCTTCTTGTGTAGTATTTAA
>NW_025939663.1:0-1378 GCF_000764305.2 Hyalella azteca | reverse complement strand
AGATAAGCGATGCTCTTGTGTTCAAGGCTGATCTAAGCCTATCGATCAGTCTGCACTGAAAATGTGCCAATTATACGATAAAAATTGCCACTACTATATCGTACAAAATTTAAAGACTTCTGGCCTCACTGATCAGTGATAGCGATATTCGTTGTAATAGAGTTGTTGGACGGGCGAAGCTAGGCCGGCTGAAAATTTTGAGGACGAATATTTCGGACGCGGTACATTGGATCTTGTTAATTATCTTAATAAATAATGAGGTTAAAAATCTCTGCATACGGTGGAGTCAAAGTAGACATTAACTTGAGGTTCAGTGCATAGGTTCTATGAAGGGTTCAGCGTCAGTCGTGATGAATGACGATGAGGTTCCAAAAGTCTCGCCCATGCGTTGCTTCCATTCCAATATACGACGATCAAATCCGATATTTTCATTGATTGTGTGAAATTCAACTGTAATACAACTCATAATTACCTCAAAACAATATCTTTCTTCAACAATCAACAAATATATTTAACAGTCGCCACATAATTACTTTTATGCATAACGTCAACAGTGATCATTATGATGATATTTCTTCCTAATTTCCCAAGCTACGTACGGCCTGTTTGATTGAGCATATTTGAAGCGCACAATGCGTATTTTACCACGTTTTTCTTGACTTCGTTTCGTGTCTGTCTGTCTTCAAAAATTCAGACCTTAATTTAGAGCTCTTTTCAACATCCTAGAAACTTCAAATTTGGCATGCATGCTTATGTTGCCTAACAATTCAAGATTTGATCATCAGAAATAATAATTAACAAAAAAATTTTATAAAAAAAAATAAAAAAATGAAAAAAACACGAAAAATTCTCGGTTTGGAATTGAGCTTTTTCTCGAACATCCACACTTGCCAACCTGGAAATTGATTTAAATCGCTGAAATTTCTAACTAAAAAGTAGAAAATAAATAAATATAAAAAATATTTTTAAAAACCATGTTTTCTTAACGGACAAAAAAGAAAAACATTTACTCTTATATAACATTACATAACATTTTACATAACTTAAATGTTATGTAAGAGTAAAAGTTTTTCTTTTTTGTCCGTTGAGAAAACGTGGTTTTTAAAAATATTTTTTATATTTATTTATTTGAAGTTAGTTTTAACATCCCGGAGTTTCAAAGATTTCCTCTCAAGAGTAGACATTCACTCCACACAGTACGGCAGATGGTATCAGGAAGACCACAGGTTTTTATGCTAAATTATGCTATACATGTACAACAAGTTAACCTGGTGCGGTGGTTCAAGTCCGGTAGTGGGTTAGTTCGGTTAAATTTAAAAGTTTAACTTGGCTCTGCCCGGCGTAGTTTATAAGCACTAAGCACAAAACATTAGACGGC
>NW_025939662.1:0-1110 GCF_000764305.2 Hyalella azteca | reverse complement strand
CTGGTAAATCGCCAGATGGGCGTCCAACGTGGAGGATATCCAAAAAATACTTACCAAATATGGAAAAAGTATTTACCAAATATGGATCTCCAAAAAGTATTTATATATAAATAAAAAGTACCGTATAGTATCTCCAAAACGTATTTACCAAATATGGAATAAGTATTTACCAATACGGATCTCCAAAAGTATTTATATTTAAATAAAAAGTAGTATCTCTAAAAAGTATATAACAGTGAAGGATCTCCAAAAATTCGTCTCTAGATTTCTAAGATAAATGCTTTGGAATGTAAGGTTTTATTATGGTTCTTTAGTAGTATCATATTTACATAATCATTAATGTTGTACTCATGTCGATCCAAATTCCATCACTCAACGTGTCTTTTAACTTGATAATGAATGATTGAAACATTCGAAACGTTGTTAACGAAATAAAAATGTCCATCGGTACCTTGATTTTCGAATTTTCGATTTACCAAAGCGAACGAAAAATATTGTTCGATATATTGAAAAAAATAATAAGAAAATTAAAAAAAAAAAATTGTAATGTGTTCAATGAAACCTGCTTAAAGGAACAAATTCTACCAATCTATACTAATAAAGAAATAATAATATAATCTAATAATGCACAATATAGGGCCGTATTACTGCAGCCGATATTGGGTTCCAATAAAAACATTGGCTGTTTTATGTGGATTAAAATTTTGATGAATATTAAATTATATTAACACATAAATATCAAAAAATAAAATTTATTAAACTATTCGAAAAATTTATAAGAAAAAGTAAATATAGTATAGATTGAAAAAAGCGAAGAGTAAATAAGAAGTTCAAACGGAGGACAAAATTGAGCGGTAATATTAGCACTCAAAGAAATGAACGGAGACTTGTCCAAATGGCGATGCACTTGCAACACGTTAAACAACACACCAGCGCTGGCAGATGGCCTTAAAACGGCCAAGTCCGCGGATAAAAAGGCATATAAATCATAAAATACAAGAAAATCTGTAGATTCCGGTGCAAAAAAATTAATTTTTCTTTTAAAATTTACATTTTTAAAATAACATTTTAAAATTTAATGAGGTTATAATGGCTGTTTTAAAGAGGGTT
>NW_025939661.1:0-257 GCF_000764305.2 Hyalella azteca | reverse complement strand
TATTCCTAGATTTTCGTCAGTTTTATTTGTGTTGCGAATAAATTTACAGTATATGTTTGAAGTTAACTTTGACAATGGCGATAAACTTTTGTAAAATGGCGATAAAATTTTTTTGACAATGGCGATAAACTTTTGTAGAATTCTGATTAATATGGATGATTGTGTGAGTGTTTATGTAGGCAGTGTAAATATGGCATAATTATATAGAGAAAACATGAATAAGATGTCATTTATTTGCAGCAAACTTGATGACTGAA
>NW_025939660.1:0-549 GCF_000764305.2 Hyalella azteca | reverse complement strand
TAGTGCATTGAAATGTGATAAGTATAGAATTTTTGCAAAGTTAGTGTTTATGTGTCTGATGTTTTGCGCCGCACATTTATTTTGGCTGTTGGGGCACGTAGCAAGATTAATTACTACTAACGTTTATATGTCCTGATTACATGAACATTTCAGCACAAACTGAATGGCTATCAATTGTTGAGTAGGCCGACCTTTCCGCATTCGCAAAATAGAATAGAATAGAAGTGTCGGCGAAGAAATAAAGAAGTGTCGGTAGAAGAAATAGGCCCATGACCTGTTGCCGATTCTTGAACTTTTCGTGACTTGATTCACAAGGGATCCGGCCTTTGGAACCCGATCTACCCATAACTGACGATTGATTGAGATAGCTGCTGGACCTATTGCAAGGCTCGTAAGGTGCTAGGCATTTTAAGACTGAACATATGCTCCTGCATAGCTTCGTCTAGTCTGTTTTTGAAGATGTCCATACTCGGAGCTTCATCGATGCTATCAGGGAGGCTGTTCCACATGTCGGTGACTCGAAGCGAGAAGAAATGTTGTCGCATGGAT
>NW_025939659.1:0-667 GCF_000764305.2 Hyalella azteca | reverse complement strand
CTTAAGGAATTCTTTAATTCGTACAGAAAAGTAAACGAATACGCGGTATCTTAAAGGTTATTCAACGATATCTGAAATAAATTTAAAACATAGTATAAGAAGTAAATGTAGATAAATCTAAAAAATTGCTTGTTTCCATATTCGAAGTTAATAAACCATAAATAAATAGAGAATAAAAATTTTTTTCAAAATTACTGGAGGTTCAGAACACGTATGATAAGCTCATCTAACAGAATAACTGCGACCTTTCGAGCTCACACAGATGAACTCCGTCCTTAACGTCAGTAATGTAGAACATTTCTCTTTAACTCAAATATATAAGTAAATCGTTATGGCACAATGCAGAAATCAAGGAGTTTATTTTCGCAGTATAGTTAAAAATCTATAAGTAAATCGTTATGACGCAATGCAAAAATAAAAGAGTGCATTTTCACAGTAAAGTACAAAAGTATATAAGCAAATCGTTTTGGTGTAGTGCACAAAATTATTTTTAAAGCGTTAAGGGGCAGGGCACGACTCTATTAGTTAATCTCTACATTGCTGTACATAAAAGCTGTTTTGCGTAGAAGCAAGTGATAAATGGGTGATTTTTAAATTCATATTGGAACAGAAACGAACAAGAAACTAAAAATCATGTAACCTTAAAAATACACAAATAAAAATGCTG
>NW_025939658.1:0-790 GCF_000764305.2 Hyalella azteca | reverse complement strand
ATTAGATGATTTTCTCATTTGGGATTGACGTAGGAACTACAAAATAAAAATATTCCATTACATACTTGCAACTGATGCCAGTTTGATTTATGTGAGGTTATCTAATGATTATCGAATAAAAATGTGCTTTTACGATGAAATTGAAGATCACAATAATAAGCTATAACAAAAATTGTTCATGAACTGGCAATACAGAAAAAATCTTATATAATCGTACCAGTTTTGAAATCCTTCTTCTAATAAACCAAATAATCACTTATATTATTAGTCTGCTTATATCGCAAGTTCATAAGGAATTTAAAATCAAAGAAAAAAAACAATGCAAATTCACCATATCGATATTGAAAAAGTTCGGAGTCCAGCTCCATAATCAGTTCGAAAAACAAAAAATGAATAACATCATATTAGTATATAAAAAATGATTTTATTCATTTTTAGTTTTTCGAACTGATGATGGAGCTGGACTCCAAAACGTTTTCAATATCGATATAGTGAATTTGCTTGGTGTTTTCTTTGCTTTTAAATTTATAATAAAATAATCGTTCTATTTTTATACAACTTTCTCAAGTGGCACTGAACCAACGTCGGAGGGAACGTGTAGATTGAAAGTGTAGATAGACCAAACAAAATGATTTGTTTTGGTCTACAATAACCATAACACGAACAGTAAACAATTCATCCATCACACGTAAAGTGTGCGCATAGATGTGGATAATGAGAGGCTGACAACTGAATTTATTGTGTTTACGAGCTTAACTGCGTTACTTCACATAGCCTTTCATTTCTTATT
>NW_025939657.1:0-4048 GCF_000764305.2 Hyalella azteca | reverse complement strand
TGGCGCTAGCTGGGATGACATCATCCAGCTTTGTTTATAAAATAGATGGTTTCTATTTAAGGCCAGCAACTTAATTGCTGTAATGATGTTATTGGCATTGAATTTTGGTGGTAAATAAATTATTTCCTATCTAAATGGCTAATTTTATGATTGACTGTTGCAAGGGATAGGATTATTGCTCACTTGACTGTTCACCACTTCCTATCAGACTGTCAACATGGCTTTACTGTCAGTAGTTCCTGCACCACTAACCTCTTGTCTACATTGAATAATTTAATTTCCTGCTGGAGAAAAGGGAGCCAGTAGATGCAGTGTACCTCAATTTTGCCAAAGCATTTGACAGTGTTGTGCATGAGCGGCTGTTGTGTAAAGTGAAGTCGTTGTGAATAGAGGGAAACATATTCCAATGGATCAGATTTTCGAGTAGGTAGATGACAAGGTGTCAGTATTAAAGGAACTGCGTTAGACTGGGCATCCATGCTCAGCGGTGTGCCACAAGGAAGCATTTTTGGGCCTGTTTTGTTCGTTGCTTTTATAAACAATGTGCCAGAAGTAGTGTCAAGCATGTGCTCCACGTATGCTGACACAAAAGTTTAAAATACAGTGAAAGATGAGTTAAATAAAGTGCAATTGCAAAATGATATTGACAGTCTAGTTAACTGGGCTGATACATTACATGGCAGCTGCATTTTAAAGTTGGCAAGTGTAAAGTACTTCATCATGGGAAGAACAATGAACAGCAAGATTACAGTATGAGAAGACCTGGTTGCGAGTGTAATGATTGAAAAGTCTAGTCTAGTATGGAAAAATATTTGGGAATTTATGTTGACAAGGAGCTGCAATTTTCTAAGTATACTGCAATGCAAGCTAATAAATCCAACAAGCTTCTTGGACTGATCAGAAGCTCTTACAAGTTCCTAGATGCAATAGCAATGAAGCTGTTGTTTGTTGCTGCTGTCGTTTGCCCAAACCTAGAGTTGGGAAATGCCATGTGGTCACCGAACCTTGAAAATGATAAAAATTTAGTAGAGTGGTGTTTAAATAAAGACGTGCAACCAAGATAATGCCAGGCTAGAAGGGCAAGTGACAAGTCCTATGAAGAAAGATTAAAGATTATGAAGCTTCCAAGCCTCTGTTATTGACGTCTGCATGAGGATCTCACTGAAGTATACTCATGCTTTATACAAGGTCACAGAAGGATTACTAGAATTTGAAACAAGAACCAACACCAGGAGGCAGGGGCCATGGCTCTACCATCAACCGGAGCTACTCGGGACACTTTTGAACGTTTTTCATAACTTCTTACCATGAAACATTTCATAAACAAATTTAGCCTTTTAGGCTCATTTTATAGATCTTTGTGAGGGCTATCAAATGGCATCTTCAAAAAAATTCCATATGCTATTCGTAAGGTACCAGAAGCAAAAAAAAAGAGTGTCCTCAGTAGCCCCGTCGAACAGGGCTACTTGGGACACTTGGATTAAAACTTCATTTTAAAACATTTGAAGCATGCAGAGCGTACTCATCCATTACTAACAGTACTCTGAAGTCCTCCTCTTTCTTGGTAGATGATGTAGAGGTAGAATAAATGACATTTTCTGTGATTTTTACTTGTTTTTCCTTTATCGATATATTACCATATACAATAATTACTGTATTATTGATGTGACATTATCGTATTATTGATGCGATATTACTGTACCTATCCATGAACATGCCATTGAGCATTTACAACAACCTTGTCCACTGAAAGCTTCATATCAGCAGCATTATAGCATTTTTTCTGTATCTGTAAGCTTACAGGATGGCTTGTAATTTCACACCATTTTAATTACTGAATTTACTATAAAAAAGATCTGAAAAACATACCTGAAACAGAAAGGAATGTTTTAGTGACAACCAGCTATCTTTTGGAGAAATAAATCATAGTTTAGGTCAATTACTTTTCATTCTATGATGCCTGGTGCACAATTCTATATATGACATTCCATGCACAATTTTGTGATGACCAATGATGCACTAATTTTTCGCTAAGTGAAATTTTTTCACTGAGCGAGGTAAATGTAATAAATATTCTTTGTTTTTAATCAATTTTTTCCTTAACTGAAGCCTTTGCTAACTGAGGTTCTACTGTAAATGCATTTTTGGGGGTGTCCCGAATAGCCCCGGCCCCCAGGGGGTGTCCTGAGTAGCCCCACCATGCGGAAATGGCCACCATTTTTTTTAATGATAGGACAATTCCGTCAATTACATTTTCAAGCCGACACCTGGGTGCATCTTTTATGTAAGTAAAATTTTTTAATACGGCGAATATTTTTTTTTGCTACAGACCTTAGCAGAAGTAACTTTTCAAAATAGCGTTTTTCACCATTTTTTTCAGGAATTTTTCAAAGCTAGTAAATGTAGTATTTTTCGACTTCCTTTATACTACATAGATAGGAAAAATGTTGACGTTTACGCCACTATATTTAGTTTTGCAATATTCCAATTAGTTTTGTTACTATAACAGTTTTACGCCGTGTCGGAGCCTCGGAGGAGTGAATAAATTTCATGCCCCTAGGGTTGTCATTGGTAGGGTAAACGCGGTATATTCCGACATCGTAGGTAATTCCGTCACCTCTCCAGCTTTTACTTTATATTAAGCTTTGTTTTAGTTCCATGCGTTCATTGATGGTTTGAAAGGGTGACATCATACATTTGCGTGTCGAAATATTGCAAAAACACTAGGTCTTGGCCATCTAGTGGGAAAATATTGAGATCCAAAGAGAGACAATGCATGCCACGTGGTGAGATCATCGAAAAATGTGTCAAATTTGACAGTTGACATGGCTCTACCAAATAGNCATCGAGACGCATGACATCCTGTCTCTTATACACATCTAGATGTGTATAAGAGAGTGGAGTAGGGTGGGGCAGCTAAGGCAGTGCAGAGCTTTGCTGGAGAGGTTAGCATCTTCTGAGAGTTGGCATCAGATGGTCTAATCAGGAGGACACAATCATCATTTCTGGGTTTTTCTATTCCAGGCATCAGAGCCACATTTTCTACTTCATTCAAATTCACCACCTACCATCAAGCTACAACCTACTATGTTAGAATCCTCAAACTGAGTCTCAGCTGCAACATCAGGCACCTTTTCACTCCTTTGGACTGTTAATTTTCCACTGTTGGTTACTTCACTTACTACTTTTTGCCGTTTTTGGTTCTTTTTTCCACCATTGGTTGCTTCTGAATCCTTTGTGGGGTTGATGTGTTGACTCCGCTTCTGCTTGGTATCTGGCGGTATTATTCTGGCCTCAAGTCGTTTGTGGCTTTCCTTTTTGGCCTATCAGCAATGGTAACTGCTGTGAGCTGTCACCATTTCGGCCTCGGCCGGGCCGCCGGGGCGGCCCAATCCAATCGCCACAGCCTCACAGCCCACAGGCAGCTAGAAAGTAGCCTAGTTCAGTTGCGAGTCTGTGAAATTTTCACATTCCGTTTCTCCAGAGTCCAGGGGGCCCTGGAAGTCTTTCTTTTTATGTTTGTTCATTGAAACCGGCAAGATTAAGCTGTTTTAAGGTTTAACTGTCAAACAAAGGATTTTACACTAGACTGTCTTATACGTCTTTACAGCACGAGTGACAAATCGAAACTTCGATGGCGATGGGCAGATTCAAACAGACCGCGTAACACAAACGGAGTAAGAGTACAGGAAGGGTTTGTAAATACCAATGAAAACTTAGCAAATAATTCCTATAGAAATAATTAATTAAATACTATCAGCGGATCAATTCTTCATCGCACATTTCACATATTGCGGCCAAGGTCTAGGAACTTCTTGTCCGTTATATGTAAATTGTAAGTGTCACTGAGTGAGGGATTACTGTGCATTTTTCTGATTAATTTTTTTTATAGACTCGGCCTACGATGTCGCAAACTTTAAACATAAAAAACTTATATCCTGTCAAGTGGCTACCTTGGACAAGCTTGCTCCCAGATCCTCCGATTTCAAATAAAAAAAGAACAAAGTTATAGGATGTAGCTATTCAGCCTATTGTCACAGCCCACACA
>NW_025939656.1:0-328 GCF_000764305.2 Hyalella azteca | reverse complement strand
GGCGCGGTTAAATTTATCCATGGCCACGGGTGAAGAAAACCATGGCCATTGGCTACGGGTGAAATTATCCATGGCCACGGGTAAAATTGTCCCTCATTGACGGGTGATTTTTGCTCTTGTACGGGTGACTCCTGCCCATTATTCCAGTCTGGTCTGACGGCGCTTCAAATTGTACTAATACGTAATTCCAACATCCACGTGTTCGAATTCCAATCGCGGATCACTGTGTGAGCCATAGTGGCAAAGCAGAGAGTTTTTTAGACTCTCCCTCAAGTTCATTTTTGAGTCCTATAAGTAGACCAGTAAAGTATCAAGGATACCAGCATTA
>NW_025939655.1:210952-248842 GCF_000764305.2 Hyalella azteca | reverse complement strand
GACCCAAGAAAGCCATCAACACTGCCATGTCCAGATGTGACAGTTGGCCCGCAGGAGGTCATCTACACATCTCAAACAAAGCTAACAACAACATAGACGGTCTGAACTCTGAAGACGCTGTTACGCTGATCTTTAGTTACCCGGCTGCTGTCGTGTGGGATGGAACTGCCATCCTTGACCGAATTTCAGCTCCAGTAACGTCTAGTCTTGTATCCATGCCACCTTGAATGCCTATTTTGAGGTGCTTGGGACTTCGTTGTGCTCTACTGAACATTCACATTTATTGTTACTGCAAACCTATCTCCTCCTAGAGTTTTTAAGCTTCGGCAATGAGAGATATACCATTCAATTTGCAAATAAAAGATCTAGAGATTGGTTGTAGCTTTTTTCAATTTCATTATAGTTCTGAATATTTTCTAAAAAAAGGGGGGAATTTGAAAGGGTGGGTGGGGGTAAATCAAAATTTTTTCAAAATATGACCACCCCCCACCCAAATAAATTAAAATTTTGAAAAACAGCAAGGAGTCAAGGAGTCCTTGACTCCTTGCTGTTTTTCAAAATTTTTGATTGGTCCTTGACAAGGACCAATCGATAGATATGGTCCTTACACATTGAATGATATGCGTCTTGATATTGTAGCTTGAAAACCTAGGAGGAGATAGATTTCTACAGTACCCCCTTTTTGGCCGTTTTCTAAGAATTTCACGTTTTCTTTCATTTTTTGAAAAATTCACACAAGCAAAAAAAGTCTTAGATTTATTTTTTAAATATGTATACCAAGTTTCAAAGTGATCCGTCTGTAAATAACTGTCATGATCCGTCAAAGTGAAATCTAGAAAGGCCAGCATTCAGCATACCCCTCTTATTTAATGTCATGATGAGGGATCTCCCATCAGACTTTGACTTTGACTTTGACAATATGATTTAAGGTCCCTGACGGTCCTGTTCATCGGTCGACAACAATTTTTATCAGCACCGCACACGTCGCAGTGTCTGTTCCAAGATGATCGAAGCCTCATCACTCGTAGCATGAAGGGCTGTACAGGGCCGGGTTGTCCCTCCAGAAACTGTCAAACCTGCTCTTGAAGCTGTTTACAGNCATCTTCATGAGTGATTTCAAAATCGTCTAGGGCCTCACGGTAAGTATACTCTTGTGTGCCAGGCACAGGCCCGTCATCTTCAACAGTGAATACCGTCTGGAAGTATTTATTGAGCAACTCTGCCTTTTCCTTATCATTTTTTGTTCTGGAGCCATCTTCTCTCTTCAAGTCCGCCACGCCCAGTCTTGTTGCAGTCTTAGATTTCACGTAAGACCAGAAGGCTCTGGGGTTTTTCTTTGAGCTCTCAGCGATTGACTTCTCTAGTCTTTTTCTTGCCCTGCGGCATTCGTTTGACGCTTTATTCCTGGCCCTTAGATATGCAGTATAGTCTTCACCTGTTCTAGTCTTAAGCCACCTTCTAAACAGTCGGTGCTTCCTTCTAACACTCTCCAAGGTACCACCATCCATCCACTTTTTACGTTGTGACCTCCTTGAGACTCCTTTTGGCACAGCCTTATCAACAGCTACTTGAATCGTCTCCTTCATCACCGCCCAACAGCCCTCAACGTCCTTCCCTTCGAGCTCTTCTTCCCAGTTTGCTTGGCTTAATTTTTCCTTAAGGATGCTGGGATCTGTTTTAGAGTACCTTAAGAAGACTCTTTCTTTTTCCTTGATAGGTTGGAGGTTCAGGCTAATGACCAGAGAAAAGTGGTCACTCTTCCCTAAGCCCGAGACTGTCTGTATGTCGTCCACCATATTTTCTCTGTTTGAGAGCACCAGGTCAATGAGATTGGCTTTTTGTCCTTGACGAAATCTTGTGGGTTCTGTTTGGTGCTGGAGGAGGTATGAGTCCTTGACAGTCTCCAAGAATGCTGCAGCTGGGTGTTTGGTCCTGTGCCAGCTCTGCCCACTTTCCAGTCAATGTCCGGGTAATTAAAATCACCAAGTATAAGAAGATCCCTATCCTTTTGTACACTGACCTCACGAAGGGTAGAGTTCAGTTCTTTGTTGTTTTCCGGTGTTGAGTTGGAACTTCTGTACACAAGGCCCAGGATAAAGGGCTTGCCATTTGCTCTCTTACATTCCACAAGAATAACCTCTTCAAAGTTTCTGCTTATATCCTCACACAGCACCGGCTTGAAATCCTTTGATATATACACACAGATGCCTCTTGGTCCAGTTTCTAGGTTATGGAATAGTTCATATCCCGGTAGGCTGAGCTTGCATTCCTGCATGGAGAATCTAGAGTTCTTAGGCTTCACTTCAGTTAAGCCGACAAAAGTAGGCTTGTACAGATCGACCATGGCTTCCAGCTCCGACTTCTTATTACTGAGCGAGTCCACATTACTGTATAAATATATGCACTGCCTATTGTGTTCAGCCTTGTCTTGCAATGGATCTGTCTTGATTTTAAAGCTATGTACATTGACATCATCCCTTGCTAGGAGTTGCCCTGATTTCAGCTTGGCGATTGGGTTGGGTACTTGCCCACATTGACTACCGCGCCCCTCCGTCTGATCCAGACTGCTTGATCGTCCCCGTCCGCTCTCGCTCGCTCCCTCCTGTGCTTCAGCTCTAAAAAAAGCAGTTTGTCCTCTTCCCTTTCTTGGGGTGTCATGTCCCTCCGCATTGAAACTCTCTTGGCTAGAGCATTGTCTGCATCCTTGGTAGCAAATCTGAAGGCCTTCAGTGTGTCATCACTCTCTGCTTCCGAGCCGAAGGACAACCTGACTGGCCTTGGTCTATTCAGATTGCCTTGCTTCTGCTCTTCCTTCCGCGGCGGTGCTCCCAACCTTCTCACCTCCCTTGGTTGATGTGGGCCATTGATGCCGCCCAGTATCTGCTTCACTCGCTCCCTGTCTTCTGCTTTCCGTTCCTCGACTGTGTCTTTCATAACCTCGATACTGAAAATCAAAAGGTTAGTTTTACGTTTGTTCCTCTCCTCCATTTCAGCAATTTGTTTTTTGCCCGTTGATCACCAATACTCTGCATTGCCACCTGATCTCCTTCTTGAGGCTGTACAATCATCTTCACTGCCTCAGTCATGTCATTGGTGAAACCACCGCTCTCTAATCCATCAATTCTCCTTGACAAGGCCTCTGTCATAGGTTTGGTGATCCTTTCTACTGTTGCTTTCATTTCTGACATGAACTCTCCTTGTTCCACTTTCTCCATTCTCCCTTCAATGGTGGTGATTCTGCCTTCCAGTTTGTTTATTTTTACATCCATAGACATGAAGTTGGCAAGAAATTTGTTTGCCAGCTCGTTGCACGGTCTTGGGCAGTAGAAGTGAATACATGAGTTTTGACGCACCTGACTTTCACTCTTCAAAGACTTGTAGAGTGTGCCATCGACGTTGACGCAGGAAGCATGATACCACGCTGCGCAGAGTTCACAACATAAGCCCTTATCCTCCAAGCGCACCTCTTTGCTGCATTGAGTGCAGACTGCAGTATTGTATGCAGTTGCAGTTGGGTTGCTCTTGTCCCCAGCCGCTTGGGTTTTTCTCTGACTTGTCGCCATCCTACGCCTGCCAACGCCAAATACTGATACTAGTTAAAAACTTATATTTTTAGTACGAAACAGCTAAAAATTGGTTGCCCTAGATCTGCAGGTAGTGATGCAGGCAGTGACGTAAGCGTGACGTAAAGCGTGACGTAGACTCCACGCAATCAGTGCAGGGGGTGCACACAGCTGACTACGCAGATGATGTGACCTTCTTCTCTTCCTGACCTTGCCATTTCTAACAATAAAATTCAAACACAAATCACAATTGACCAAATTCTTTGAATTTACCAAGATATGGGGCCTATCCATAAATCACTCAGAAACAAAATGTATGTTATTCACCAACAAAAAAGTCACAGCCACTCTGCTGGGCATTGATGGCTCTGATCTTGAATATGTGAAACAACACCGCTATCCTGGAGTTGTCCTGGATGCCCCTCAGCTTCCGTGAGAACCTCAAATTGCTTCACTCAGATTATCTTGTATGCGTACCTATAACCAACTTACTCCAGTCTATATCAAGCAGACACTGGGGTGCAGACAGAGCTGGGGTGCAGAAAATTGCTCTAGGTTGAAGAAGAACTACCCCAGTTCCTTCAATGGTGGTTAAAGCCCATATTCCACCTCTCTCTGTGCATCAAAAATAAATGCTATGTAGATATTTCCTTCATCTCATACCATTGCCTCACTGTCCAATAGTAAAAGACTTATTTTATCCAAATGTTCCTCGTTTACCCTGCAGGGCATCTTCCAAACCAATAAATTTTATTTCCCATCCCTGAGCAGTCATGTCTGCCCTGCACATTCCTGCTCCTCATTTGTTTACATCTCCTTATATCTCCTTTGCCCCCTTGGTTCAATGCAAATGACTACTTTTTGGACCAATTTTCCTCTGCTTTGGCATCAGGTACAGGCTGCTGTACAATTTTTTTTGGACCTGAATAACTCAAAAGTTTTCTGCTCACACAGCCATCTACACAGATGGGACACAGATTAAGACCCCTGCACCTTACACATCAGCTGCACTATTCATCCCTTCCATGGGTGTTCTGCTGAGCTGGAAACTCCGTCCAGGGGATGAGGTGATCGTCAGAACTTTTGCTATCCGAGTAGCCCTGAGCCGGTCTCAGACTAATGACTAATGGCTCAGTAACTTGTACAATCCCATGTGAGGTGCCGATTAGGACATGGATATTACAACTAACTGGGCTTGGAATTCACTGACAATATGGTGATCACTAAAGCTGATGCTTAATTTCATATCAATAATACCTATTCTGTACCTAAACATTTAGCCATGTTATCATCAACCATGTTCCTTTATTTTATTCATTTTCTCTCTTCAATTTTTTATCTATATTTATTTATTTATTTTCTCTCATTTTTTATTGTTCTTTTTGCTTTTATTATTTTATTCTTGTGCTTTTTTGTGTGTTGCTTTTCCAGATTTGTAGATTTTCAGATGTTATATAACTATTAGACACAAACTAGACCCTATTTAGGCAAGGGGCTGCATGGACCAGTATCCAGTGCTCCTATAAGAAGAAAAAAATGTGGTGTTGAGTCTCATTTGATGAAAGTTGCAGCTTCAGGCTTCAGCTAGTGCTGTGACAGTTTGACAACCATCGTTCAATAAGCACCCGTGATATAAGAATTTATTTTATCCGTAGTATCCATATATACTAAACAAAATTTCAAGCAATCAATGAAAAAATTTACTTTTATTAATTTAAAAATTCTTTTTCATTCATTAGATATATTTTGCAAGCATAAACATGGAAGATAAAAGCCTAGCATGTATGTGGAGTGCTGAGAAAAGAAAAGGAAAACTACTTAACAGTGTCAGTAAGTTATTTGTCTTTTTCTTTTCTATCCAAAATCTCCTATAGGTTGGTACTTTCTGCATTCTAATTTGGAATATTGGGCAGAATTTTCCAAAAATAATAATTAAAATATATAGTTTCAAGGGTAATTTCTTGAAATTCTTTACTTAAAATCTTATTTTTTATCAAAGAAATTAGGAAAAGACCATAGAAGCAGGAAAAGCCAGATTCACAGGAATCATTGTCCAATTTATAGTTAATTTCTGACCAATTTTTCAGTTAGTTCTGCACCCTGGTGTTGGCAGGCAATGGAAGAATCTTGTCAATGTCAAGTAACAAAAAATTTGATGGATTTGGCTGATAGAGAATTGGTTTGTTTGAATGTGCCAAAGATAATACCACTATGCAGAGTTTGGCAATTGTGTTGCAAAGAACAAATGTTTAGGCCCACCAGTATTATGGAGGATCTGTCACCAGAATTACCTAATTTTCAAGATTTCTTGCCAAAAAATACATGTAATAGTTATTTAAAGATAAATGAATTGGCAAGATCTTCAGAAGACAAAAATTTTGTTGTTAATGTGCTATGGTATTGCCAAGAATCTTTGGATATTCTCTCATTTTCTGCACCTTGGAGGTCGTGTATCACGATGTATGCATCTGTTTTCTCTACAGTTAAGATATTCGTCAATCATTATTACTTACTATTCAATTTTCAGAATTATTAGTTTATATACAGCTTCTGGCTTCAGATAGATATGGCTGTATAATTTCTCAAATCTTGTTGAAATGCTATTCAGATTTCATCCCTAATCTTTAGAAGGAAGGATAGAACTTGGTGGTTTTGAATTCAATTTAATTAAATTTAACAATCAATCTTGTGTTTATGCTTACTTATTGAACATTTAATTATGCAGATCCTGCTAAAAGACCAAGAACAGAAGTACCAAATGAGCTGGGCTCCCTGCCAAAGGAAGCATGGCTGGCTGTCAAGAAGGAGCGCAAGAAGGAGCGGGCCAAAATGATCAAAATTGCAAGAAAGGAAGCCAAATTGAAGGGTAAGTCTTCCAAAGTCCCTATTGATTGTGAAATTTTATTTTAAGAGGTTTTCTATTGTTTCAATTTGAAGCTCAGTCATTTCTTGACAATTTTATTAAAATTGCATTGCTAGAGCAACAAAAAATTACTCGATTCAACAATAAAAATTAGGCCCACTGTTACCTAATAAAAATTTTTACATTAATCATACCTACTATTACTTAAAATTAATCAGAAAATTAGGATCAATAGATTAGCTATTGTGCCCTCTAGTAATTTATGAATTTATCTCTGTTCTATAAATTTATTGTGCATCAAATGTTTGTAATTTTATAATGTAATGCCTTGATATTGGTACCTTCTAATCCCCCCCCAGGAATTTTTTTATGAGCATGTTACTGCATATATTGTTTTATATTATTTTTCTATTATATTATTTTCTACTGACAGATTATTTTCTTATTTACATAAATTTTTCTGGTTTCATTCCTGTTCAACATTTTGACTATTCTGTTAATTTTTTGTTCTGTTTGTTTTTGGCTTCAAATTTGTGAATTTATGAATGCTATGAGAAAAGTACATATAGTGTACAGTGATGCTCTTCTTATGAGTGACCTTCATTAATCAAATTAAAACTCCTACTATGCATAAAATTTATAAATAAATTTTCTGTCTTTTTCATTTTCATTTCAATAAATTTTCCATCTTTTTCAGGCCGTATGCCAGTCATCTTGCCAGCTACTCCCAAATTATGCCCATTTGTTCCTAACTTTAAGAGAAACCCTCGTGGTTGTCCTGTTTCTGTTCTGGAAAAAGTCCTCACCAAAGAGACCTTGAATGACATCAAAAATTTGAATTTCAATAAAATTGCCGATATCCAAGCTATAGCAATCCCTTTACTTGCTAAAGGCACGAATGCCAGGTAAGATTATAGTGATACAAGATCGTAATATCATGTCAAAATATAAACTATTGTATCAATTTTATTTATTTCACTGCAATGTCACTGTTCGGTATTGTCCATCTTTCAGGGTTAAAATTAATTATAGGTTAAAAATTGAAATAATCATACTAATTAAATTTATGGAGACATTCATATCTTCAAACAAGCCTCAATATGAAGACTATTTTGTTGAAAGGCCAAAGTTTTCCTGAGCATATTTTATGTTTAAAATTAATACACTAAGTTAAATTTTAAATTAAAGTTGTATTTACAGTCCCGACCTCCAAAAGATATGCAGTCAGATGTATTAAATGCAGCATCATTACAACCCCTGAAAAATATGAAATGTTGTCTTGTGTGATAATTTTCATTACACAGGTTTGCATTGTCTTGAAATATACTGCATTAAATTTTGTATATAACCAATCATTAATTCATGTCTTGGCATAAAATGTATTCACTTTCTTGCAGGATAATAGCGGAGCCAGCTTCTGGCAAGACACTTGCTTTTTTAATTCCAGTCTTGGATCGACTCAGGAGAACAAATTTCAACAAAGAAAATGGTTAGTCTTTCATGGAATTCACTTTCATGTAGAAAATGTCTCTTGATTTATTGATCATTTGCTAGAACATTTGTATTCCATTTTCTTTGCAAGTAATTTTTCTTGCCTGGTGTTACTAATAAGTTAAGCCCATAAATTCTTGTAAATTTTCAGTAGGTTAAGTGAGAACTGGCATCTCCCCCCATCTCCTCTGATTTGTATTTCATGTAATATTTTTTTACATAAAAGAACTTATTATTTTTTTAAAGTTTTCAAGATTTCTTTATTAAAAAGTCATTAGTTATCTCGAGCAAATTATTAAAAAGATTCCAATATTAAAAAAAATTGGCTATTTATCTCGATCAAATTTCTTAAAAAGATTCCGTTATTAAAATAGTATATAATTGTATGATCAATATAAAGTTTGAATTTACTGAAAGCAATTTTTACAGGAGTTGGTGTGCTGGTGCTTTGCCCCAACTCTGGTTTGTGTGAGCAGAGCAGAGCAGAGTTGCACAAACTCGTGCATCGCAGCAGTGGTGACAGCTTCACCAGCTCTGTGGCATACGGATGTGATGATGACCAAACAAGTATTAATAATAACTAGCATTTATATAAATATTTCATTCACTTTAATACTTTATTCGATATCATTCTTCTTATTAACATTGAGAATTAGATGCAAGGTTCATAGAGACATCCATTTTAAAATTGTTTCACAAACTCATCAAATTTTAAGCTAGCATGTGACTTAAATACCTGCAATTTTCACTTGTATGCTTATTCATTTCAAAACTTATCAAACCAGTTAAAATTTTTTTATTAATTTCGTTTAACAGAAACAATTGCAATATTTTCTGTATAGGTACTTACATAATTTTTGCTGCAATTTTCTGCAAAATTATATTCATGTTTTTTCAGTCGCTATCTTTTGCATTGTTTCATTGCAGGATAGTAGTCCTTTGTTTTTTGTTTATTATGATGCATTTTAGTTTTAGTTCACAGAATTTTACCAACTACTGTAGGTCTTTGTTCAGAAATTTCACTATAACAAGTCAGATTCTATTCAAGTTGAGCAATAAACTTGAGTTAAAAATTTTCATCATTATTCAATTTTGTTGTACAGGTGCAAACGTGCTCTTCTGCACACCCGCTTCTCTTTGTCATCACCTGCAAAATACACCAAACTTCTCATTGGAAAAGGTTGGTATTCAATCACATTTATGTTGGTGCAAGTCGTGGGTTTGAACCCCGGCAAGCAGTAAACATTCTGTAGTGTTGCTTGTAGGCGGTGCTTACAGCGTGACCGTGGGCATGCTGCGAAACCCAACCCAAAACCTAAACCCAACAAAATAATTTTAAAAAAACGAATGTTACCTCGACAAGAATATTAAGTAGCATTTTCTCATTTCAGCCACGCCTTCTCATGCTTTTGAAAAACATGACTTCATGTTTATTTTCATTTGTATTTTTAATTTAAATTCCTCCCATTTTTGGTAATTTTGAATGATACGACTAGAAATCATGAAGTCATATGACTAGAAATTATAAAATTATGTTTGACACTATGTTCAAAACTAAAAACTAACATCAACTTAAGATTTGGCTTTTTACCCTTTGACTTCCGACTGTAATTCTTCCTATAAGACCTTCAGGTACAAATAGTATTGACAATAGTTAAGATGATTAACGCATTCAATTCTCTTGAAAAATGCAAAGACAAATACTTGTGTCTGTGTTTATATTATACAATTATTGATCTTAACAATATTTCAGGTTTTCATGTTGGTGCTCGACGAGTTTGACTTCCTCTTGTGCCACTACGACCAAGTTCCTCACATGCAGACCATCCTACCCAAGCTCCCCAGTAAGTTACTCACATGCAGACCATCCTACCCAAGCTCCCCAGTAAGTACCTCACATGCAGACCATCCTACCCAAGCTCCCCAGTAAGTACCTCACATGCAGACCATCCTACCCCTGTCTCTTATACACATCTAGATGTGTATAAGAGACAGNTAACAATAATTGTAACTAGTAAGAATAATTGTAACTAGTAACAATAATTGTAACTAGTAACAATAATTGTAACTAGTAACAATAATTGTAACTAGTAACAATAATTGTTACTAGTAACAATAATTGTTACTAGTAACAATAATTGTGACTAGAGCAATAATTGTAACAAGTAACCATAATTGAGGCAGCAACAATAATGGTGTTATTGCCCGTGCAGAGAAGCTGCAGGTCGTCATGGTGAGCGCCACCCACGGCAAGGAGGACGCTGAGCTGGTCGCCCTCTACTTCGGGGGGCGCAAGTACGCTGACGTGGACCTCAGCGCCCCCCGAGGGGCGGGGCTCAGCCCTCACGTCACACTAGGTCAGTACCTAGTCACTTGTGGGGCACTGAGAGAAATGAAGAAACTTTGTCTAAACAGTGATGAACTGTATGCATACAGTTCGCTGTTCACTGCTTCTATGTGTATTGTTTTGTTGTTTACTGCTGTTACAATACCTTCACTATTTCTATGTCTTCATTGTGTACCATGTCTTCACTGTATATCATTTCTTTATTATCTACCATGGCATGGTATATATGGTACCACACCTTTGAAGTGTATTTGTGAATTAAGTGATACTTCTTAAGCATTAACTCGCATTGTTTTCATATAATTCCCATTATTTTCCTTAGCAGAATATATATTCTAACTCCAACCCACTACCGCCTGGGTATGCTGCTGCATGTCCCATTTAAGTTATACTTTAGGAAATGACATTCAATAATTAACCTGCATTCTCTAGGATAATTTCAGATAACTTGCCTTTTTTGAGATGATTTCTATTCTATTGTTCTCCAAGTGAGTTTTCTAAATACAATATATGGTATTTATTTCTCTAAGTTTTGTTGTATTCAACAAAATATATTTCGACTCCCACCCACCACCGCCTGGGAATGCTGGTGAAGACCTAGCAGCATATCCTATTTAACTTGCATTATTTTATGAAATGACATTTTTTACACAGCGGCATTTATCTAGATACTTTTTAGTTGTTTTTCAGATAATTCTTATATAATTTCCTTCTTAAAATTATTTTCCTGTGCAGAATATATGCTGTGTCCCACTCACTACCGCCTGGGGCTGCTGGTGAAGGCATTGCAGCAGAGCGCAGCGCGCAAGACGCTCGTGTTCTTCACGCTGGACGCGACGGTGCAGCTCTACAGCCGCGTCCTGGCCGTCATGGGCATCCCTAACATCGCCTACCATGTACATAAATAACTAAAGTCACCACATAGTCCTTACGCCGCTAACGTCAATGCCACTGAAGTCACCACTTGAGCCTTAACAGTGAAGAAAAATGTGCCACTATACGTATACTTGAGATTTATTTTTTATTATAGTTATGGATGTTTATTCTTTACGTGCTTAACTAGTGCAAATTTCTTTTTTTTACTAAACTATTAGATATTTACTACTACTATTATAGTATATTAATTGTTCAGAGCGGGCTGACGCGGGAGCAACGAACGTCGACGCACAAGACGTTCGTGTCCGTGACTTCAGGAGTGCTGCTGTGCTGCGACGCTGACGTCCTGGGCTGGCACGTGCAGAACGTCGACTGTGTCTTGCAAGTTGACCCACCTCACAACACGAGGTGGGTCACGCACTACAATTCTAGTACATTAAACCACTACTAGTTATTGATCTTGCAATTACCAGACAGTTTCCTTGCATCTTATTTATTGTACTACTGCAAGAAATGTCAATATTTTAGATCAGAAATTAATCCAAAAGTTTCAGTTAATCCAAGTCAGCGTGGAATACTAAGTAGAACTCAGGATGGTATCTCGTGGCTGGTAATCGGAATTACTTGATAATTCTCGGGTCATGATTGTAAAGATGCAGGGTAATCAATAGGAATCGGTGGTAATTACCTCTCAAGATCATGAGTGAATACTTGAATACCTATATATTTGAAATAATACAGCACACTCTACTTAAATTATTAGACTAATACTTGAATACTTGAACTAATACAGCGTTTTTATCCAGCGTGTTTGCACGGCGCGTTGGGTTCGCTGGTCGCCACCTTGCGGGGAGCGCCGCTGCTGGGGACACAAATGGCACCCCCGCAAAGGACGCTAAGGTCTCTTGCTTGACGCTGCTCCGGCCGGAGGAGACCTGCTACCTCGAGCTCCTGCAGAATGACCTCAGCGTCCTCCTCAACCGCCGCATCATCAACACTGGACACCTCCCGAGCCTCCTCGCTACTGTCAGTATATTATTATATGTTCTATTTTAGTAAAATACTGACCACACTAATTTAATAATGTTTGCATATACTGCAATGACCCCTCCCAAGCGTCCTTGCTACTGTCAGTATATTCCCTCCAGCAAATTGATGTTGAAACAAACTAAATTTAGTTGCCTGGGAATTTTAGATTCACCGCACGACTGAATCGCGGGAAAAATAATCCAGACTTTTGAGTACGTGCGTGATTGAATGACCGAAAAATAAACAAATATTGGTGAAAATATTACTAATAATCAATATTAATTACAGACGCATATGGCGGTTCACAACACGCCTGGTCTGCAGGAGGCGGCGTCGAAGGCAGCGGCGAGCTACCGCAACAACTACCGCAGACTCAAGCCCAAGACCATGTTCCCCGCACAAGGCCTGCACAAGGTCGAGGTGAGTACTGTCACGGCAGAATTTATGTAAACCAAGCATAATTAATGGGTTACATAGTGTCCAATTAGTGACACTTTTTGGTCGTAGTATTGATAGACCTTTTTTTTGCTGAGCCAAACTGGTAATGCAAAGCAAAGGCAAAAAATGCTTCGCAATTTGGATAACTCTCAATTATTTCTCCGAGTGACAGGTATGAGTCACTCATCGAAAAGCAAAGTAAATTTAATAGGGAGTGAATTAGGAATGCAAATTTAAAAATGCAGAAAGAATGAGTGCGAGCCTGGTTACTAATATTGATAATTGAGTAAATATTCAGGAGCAAATGGTTAATTACTGAGACGGATATGTGCAGAAACTCATTTGATAATCTGATAACCAAAATATCACAAGCTTTGCTTTACCCTTGAATTGTTAATTCAAACTTTCCCCACCTTCTCCTACCTTGCGTTTATCACTTGCTTTTATAAACCTATCCCAGTTACAAATTAATTACTTACAATAGAAATGGGAAAGTGATCTAGGTAACACGTATATTGAATTGTTTAAATTAATATTTGCATTGTTTTGCAGATCGAAGCGGCGTTTGGTCTGGTGGGCCAAATACCCAAAGCGGTGCACACGGCAGCCGAGAACAGAATGCAGCCCTACCTCCGCCAGCTCGATGATTGGGAAAATGAATAAATTCATGGGAAAAATAATCATTTTTCCTAGCATTAAAATGAAAGATATTGTTATTCACCTAGCACCGTATCAAAATACTCATCATATTATTTTATGCATCTCGTTACTGAAAATGAATAGAACGGAATAATGTGAATGAACTTAATTCATCTTTAACTGAGAAATGAATTGGAAGATGATATTTGACCAGCGAAAAGACTATGCATTAGTTCATTATCATCGTTAATGTTTAGATAAACAAATTGATAGAGAATATTCAGTGTGGCTTCAAGTAAAAGGTAAAAAATTACTTATCAAGTCTCAATAGAACAGATTTTTTTTCACGGCTTTCTTTACCACGTCGAAGGGTTCAGGTTTTGCTAGGGAAAAATGTCACTAATAATATTTAATGGCGCATATCATCTAGTCGAAATAGTGACACTTCACGTACCTAGCACTAATACGCCTTGTTGCCAAGCTCAACTGGGTCAGGCTGACCCACACTGAAACAAGGTAAAGACAGACATTCGTACTCACAGAGATGATCAACTACGCGACGAGTTGAGTTCTCGCTCGACAAAAAGTTTGACGAGCGGCAAGATTTGCTTCCTGGACGCCTTGAGGTTGCGCTGCACGAAATACCGCAGCTCTGCTGCACGTACTGCAACATCTGCAGTTTGTTCCTGCAGCTTCAGCAGCTGATCACCGCCTTCCACCAGCGCTGCACACAGCTGCTCATACAGAGACGTTCTGTATGTCATGCAATCACAGTCATACAAAATGTAATTACCATGTCAAACACAAACGGCTGTTTTATGTAAGCCGTGCATTTACATTCTGTACTCAAATTATTATTTTGATAGCTTCGCAAGTTCAGCAAGAATTTAAAAACCAAGAAAACCCGAGTATATTCACCTCGTCTTCAATAAGGATATGGTCAATTTGCTTGGCGATTCAAGTTTGCAAAATACTTCATTTGAAATAATATAAACCTGAGCCATATTTCGAATTGCGATAAAGCCAGAGCTATAGATTTGAATGAAGCCAGAGATTGAAACTCAAATGAAGCCAGAGCTATTGATTTGAATGAAGGCAGAGATTGAAACTCAAATGAAGCCAGAGCTATTGATTTGAATGAAGCCAGAGCTATTGATTTGAATGAAGCCAGAGCTATTGATTTGAATGAAGCCAGAGATTGAAACTCAAATGAAGCCAGAGCTATTGATTTGAATGAAGACAGAGCTATTGATTTGAATGAAGCCAGAGATTGAAACTCAAATGAAGCCAGAGCTATTGATAGATGTGTATAAGAGACAGCAGCTGCACTATTCATCCCTTCCATGGGTGTTCTGCTGAGCTGGAAACTCCGTCCAGGGGATGAGGTGATCGTCAGAACTTTTGCTATCCGAGTAGCCCTGAGCCGGTCTCAGACTAATGACTAATGGCTCAGTAACTTGTACAATCCCATGTGAGGTGCCGATTAGGACATGGATATTACAACTAACTGGGCTTGGAATTCACTGACAATATGGTGATCACTAAAGCTGATGCTTAATTTCATATCAATAATACCTATTCTGTACCTAAACATTTAGCCATGTTATCATCAACCATGTTCCTTTATTTTATTCATTTTCTCTCTTCAATTTTTTATCTATATTTATTTATTTATTTTCTCTCATTTTTTATTGTTCTTTTTGCTTTTATTATTTTANCAGCACCTGTTGCTGGCACTGCACCTGTTGCTGGCACTGCACCTGTTGCTGGCACTGCACCTGTTGCTGGCACTGCACCTGTTGCTGGCACCGCACCTGTTGCTGGCACTGCACCTGTTGCTGGCACCGCACCTGTTGCTGGCACTGCACCTGTTGCTGGCACTGCACCTGTTGCTGACACTCATGCAAGTTTCCAGCAGTGCCAGCACAGCCTCGTCTCTGGCAGTGGCTCTGCCAGCGGCTGGCAGGCAGTTCACGCAGTCCAGGACAATGCAACCTGCACACAAACAAATTATGTAGGTTTCTTATGAAATTTTCATTATTATAAACAATATTACACAAAATATATATAGGCCTATAAGTCACAGCCTACCACAAGGTGCAATTATGAATAAAGTTACGCTCAACCTCATATATATTACATGTTCATAGATTATTGCACGTGCAGCAGCTGTGGCTTACCGTGCAGCAGCTGTGGCTTACCGTGCAGCAGTGGCGCCAGGTCGTGCAGCAGTTGCGGCTGTCGTGCGTGCAGCAGTTCAGTAACAAGCGTGCAGCACGACCCCACGATGCCGTGCACGACAGCAACGTCTGCTGCAGCTGCACTCAACACAAGCATAATTTTATACCTTAATGCAATTAATTTTTACCAAAATCAAATAGAACGTAGTATGAACTCTATATTTATGATTTAAATAAACATCACTTAAAACCATTGATGCATCAATTCATTATTCATTAGGATCGTCATAAAACATGTTAGAGATTGACCAATTTTTATTCTAATTCAAATCAATATTAAGTTTTTTTCTAAATAATAGCATATATCATACATATTTGAAGCAAAAAGAGGGATGAAATTTGAAAAAAAATCATTGTACTACATTGCTCACCAGAAAAAGTTTTTTCCAGTGGACGGTGGTCAATAATCTGTCTCACGTATGGCCCCAGCGGCCAGTCTGCGGTGGCCAGCACGTGATGGTCAACTAAACATACGTGGACAGAGCTGCCTGAAGGATTACAGGACTCTGTGAGTACAGAGGGCTCTGCAGACGCACAGGATAACATTGTTATGAATCCTTTCAGAGCTGTGCTGTAGTGGTCACAGAGTTGAGTCCTATCAGAGGTGTTCTCATGGTTGCTATGAAGCCATCTTGGCATTAAAGAGATTCTTCCATCACTAAAACTCAAGTTATCCCTGAAAATAATAAAAAATATAACTCAGTACTCACTGCGGTGAGTGACAGAGCGCATTTTCTTGTGGACGAAAACTTGAGGTCACGGACGGACAGACAGACGGACATGGCGAGCACAATAGTGCATTTTTTCCATAAATGAGAAAATGCGCTAAAAAGACAGAAATTTGAGAGAAGTATTTCTTGATATATTGTTTTATTGAATGCATTATAGTCAGATGGGGTAAGACAGGACCGAAATCACTAACAAGCATGTAGCATCTATACCATGAATAAATAAAAAACCCTAAACCTATCACAAGGTGTAGTTATGCAATGGGCTTCTAAGCTACAACTCAGACTTTCTGCATACAACATAGTTTTCTGTACAGAATAAAAAAAGTGAGCTGGTCCCATCTTACCCCATTGGGGTAAGATGGGACCGGGCATGGGGTAAGACAGGACCAACAGGTAATTCTTGTGTTACAAGGTTTTTAATAAAAGTACAAACCTGATATTCAATATTATCAATCTAGAAACACATTATTTGATTACACAACCACTTGTTATCTAACATATTCTTCTATCAAATTAAATTCAGTGCAATTAGAATGCATGATATGGGCTGGTCCTTTCTTACCCCATGAAGGCTGCGATCCTGTCTTACCCCATTTGACTATAATATAGTTGTATTGTAAGCATTATAGGCAAATATCAAATTAAATCAGATATCAAAAATTAAACTCGCTCTTGAAGAAAAATAACATTCAAAGGATATACCAACAATTCAAGAATGTATATACATCATGGGATAGACTGGATCAATAGACATACTGACATTTTAAAAAAGTTCATAGCTAATTGAAATAGCAAATACTGCAAAGGATGGATTGGATTAATGGACATAGTACCTATATGCACTAGCACTAAAAAATAAACACCCTAGGACTGATGAAAATCATTCAGTAAGCTTTTACCTGAACATCAGAAATTCCTCAGTCAAGCCATGTTTACTAAGCCAGTACTGCACTTCAGTCTTCAGTGTATAGTCTGATTGTGCAACATTCAGCACAAAAGTGGAAGGAAAACCTTCCTGCATGAAAAATTATGAATCAGATATTTATAAAAAAATTTTATACGAGTATGATAGAGTTATACATGTTAATAACACTAGTATTAACATACAGTCTATTGATGTAATTTTGTCCAGTGAAATAAGTAAATTACTGGAGACTTATAAATAATGGGGAAAAATTAACATGAAGAGAGCCACTAATAAAAGCCATAAAAAGAGCACATACAACAAATTAGAAATGAATTTGACATTCCAACACATTAGGAATTTTGCCTTGAAACATATGTAAGAAGGTCATTAAAAAACTCTAAAAAGGAAATTTTAAATGGAAAATGACTCTGCAATCTGTCTCATCGTTGGTACAATTTCAGTAGTTTGAAAACAGATAGCTGGAATCAAATTGGCCAGCAATCGTCAGTCAGTTAATATTGGGCGCCACTGCATAATGACGACGCTGGTGGGTTCCTCCAGCACAGTGTAAGCGACGGTCTTGAGAGCTTGTCTCAAGGGGTTCCCTTGTCCTACAGACTGAGGGTGGCAGGTGAGGCGGTCTCAATGTCATGCTTGTTAGTTCAATAACTCCAATGTAGTCCAAATGATGAAGAAGTCTACAGCCTTCTTTGCAGCTAAATTTACAGTGGTTCTGTTAAGCTTTTCTGACAAAAGTGACACGAGTTCAAAGATGATCTGATTCAATCTATAAATAGCTAGATAAAATAAATATAAGCAACCAAGTCATCAGAACAATATCTCTTCAAGAATCAAGAGCATGCATTACTTTACCTTAGCAAGCAAAGCAGCGTAGGCAATGGCAGAGACGGCAGAGTCCAGGTCACATGACTCATTGCCCATCACTAGCCACAGTGGCTTCACTGAGCTGACCTAGAAAATTATAACACTGATGTCAATTACACTGATGACAATATCATAGATATTTATAATAATTTTGCAAAAATGGTAATGCTTCATAATAGAAGAAAAATATTAATCCAATCAATTACCCAATGAAATTGAAAAATACTCTTGATTAGACTCTGCCCTGGCCTTGCTCTAGAATATGGTAAATTTGCTAATAAATAGTAAATACAAGGACATTTAGAGAGATTATTATTATATTTTATTGATATACAAGTGAGTTTAGACATATATATATTAGTATATGCTGGCAAAATTGGTTCCTTTAAGCAGGTTTCATTGAAGACCAGAGGGCAGAGAATTCTCTGGTCTTCAATGAAACCTGCTTAAAGGAACATATATATATATATATAAATATATATTACTACTTAATAAAATAGAATTGCATGGCCCATGGCTTAACTAAAAGCAGCATAATATCAATAATTTAGGAACCATGATTACTTGTTTAATGATTTCTGATTAGTAAGTTACTAAGTTACAAACCCACAGCTACAAGGCCCTAGCCGCCCCATGGTCAGGAAGATGTGCCAGGTGCACGGGAATTTATTTTGTCATTTTAACGACCTGCGCGGTGCGCCGTACTATGCTGGTAAAAAAATGCGCCGTGGGCCGTACTTTAGAAAGCTAAAATAGTTCTACTATTTTAGTCGACAATATACGCAAGTATATTGACTACGCGAGTCGAACTGACAATAATAAAATTTAAGACATGTCCGGGTTACTTCTGACTCTTCCGCTTGTCCGCCTTGTCGGATACGGAACGTACGGTAATCGTAAACTGCGGCTATTATACATACGAAATGTAAACAGACGGTGTTCAGTGTTACCATATGACTTTGGAGAAAATTTCTTCTAAAATAAAGTTCTAGATTTCTCATTCACCAAATTTCTGGGATTGCGCAAACACGTGCGCAAAGAGAATCAATTTTCATTACATTGCGCCAACTGAGCACAGCAATAGCTTAAAAAAAGTGAAAATGCGCGGGAAAATTCACCGAAAACATACATCATCCTGAGTGTGGTCTAAGCCGCCCTACCTAGGCTACCTAGCTATATTTGCCAAGTAATTTTCAGAATATCACTTTTATGGAAAAAGAGTTACCTTATTAGAAAGTCCTTCAATGATGAGTGGAATGAGAGACATCTAGGAGACTAAGGAGAGTAAGGAGACTACTGTAGGACTCCTGCTAGGAGTCTAGTGCTGAGTTGGAAAAAGACTGTCTTGACAGATGATCTGATCATCAGTTGATGTTGATTCAGATTTGCTGACTGAAACTGGGATGCTCGTCCTAGGCCATAATCGTAAAACTTCCTTTGCCTGTGATTTTACGCCTAGGCAATGTCAGAAAAATCGTCTTAACGCAACAGATGATCTAACTTAATTAACTACCATTGTCAAATATTCCAATTTCCATGCGATGATGCGTTCCGCTTCCTTGAACCGACTAACGTCTAACGTCAACTGCGATCAGCTGATATTTATTTTTTTTTTCAACCATGTACAATAATCCGCGCTCGTGGATTTATAAAGTAGGGCTCATCAAGGTTAGCGGGGAACTCAATCCTTTAAAATAGGATGTTATTCACGTTTCATCAAACAAAATTTTAATAAATTGGATCACGTTTTTGCAGCTAATTTATAAAATTATGTTCATGATGGAATAAACCCATCCACTTTTGAAATTACAATAAATTAGTCATGATAACAGGAAATTCTTATATATCATTGTTTATTTTTTTAAAAGGTTCTCCTCTGACTATATAAATGAAAACTACTCAGCTACAAACTGACAAACAGTCCAAAACACATGCAATGTTAGGCGTGTTACAACAATTCATGGCATCATTTTATAGGATAATCATATACAGTTCAATATAATATTAGGCCTCATTCTGAATTTTTTACGATGCATTACTCGTGAGGTGAATGAGATTATCGACATCGCATAATTTTGCTGCTAGCTGCGGGTCTCAAACCCAAAACTCATAGATCCAGTATTTCTGGCGTTAATCACCCAGCCACCTCGCCAAATTCAGTCAGAATTTTCACAGCCAACTGTCGCCACCGGTTTCGAACCGCAAACTTGCTGCTCTACTCTTGTCGATCCTAATCACTCAGCCACCCCGAGATGATGAATAGTTTAGAATTTCTAAAAAATTTCATTGACCGAGATAAGCTTAGTGTTAACATAACATATTGATCTCGGCGCTGAAGTGTAGGCCTGATGTGACCTGCCGCCGATTCTTTTCCTTTACGTGCCTTGTTCACAGAAGATCTAATATCGTTTCATTTGACCGTATCTTTTCATGACTGACGATAGTTTGAAGTAGCTACTAAACTTCCACCGGGTTCGATATGGTGCTAGGCATTTCAAATCTGAACATATATTTTTCCATAGCTTTATCTAGTATGTTCTTGAACGCGTTCATACTTGGAGCGCCAACGATGGGGAGGCTGTTCCACATGTCGGTGATTCGAAGCGAGAAGAAATTTTGTCGCGTGGAGAAGTTGCAGCGCAGTTTTTTTAGTTTATGTTTGTGAATAAACCTGTGGTTATTTCTTCAGAATACGGTGATTAGGATATGTTTAGTGCAAGTTCTTTAATATGCCCACGTTTTTGAACAAGAACTTTGTAAAAGCCCTTAGGAAGATTATTTGTACGACAATAATCACCCAATGATTTCCAATACGTTTAATTATGTTTATAAAATATATCCTTTCTATTAGACCTAATAACTTTCAATGATTTAGAAAGCGCTTCCAATGAATATATTCTAGTGCAGAAAGCTGAAAATCTATGGACCTTATCAAACAACTAATTCTACATAATCGTTTCCCTGATATTTCACCTCAGAAGTAATGTAATATCGCTTACACTGTTCTATAATTAAGGAAAATAAAATGAATATTATTGGAATTTCGATTCTTTGGATACACGAACCGGGAAAATTATCATAAGGTTATAAAAATACATCTGACGTATTAGTTAGTACAAGTTCACCACTAATAAATCATAAGGAATATTAGTAACTTTTATTTAAAATAATTACCGTACTTGGTAAGCATATGAATTTGAATGTATTCAGCTACTATCACATTATATATGCATCATGTTCAGTATACGTCACATATACCAACACGAGCAATGTGTCGAAGTTAACTGAAAATATGAGTATGATTTAACCGAATAAAATATATTTACTTTTGATGGCCACGTGAGTGATAATTTTCATGAGTTATAACCAATACATAATTTCGCTACTGAAATGTATTTTAATTTTTATTTATTGTCATTAAATGATTTGAATGGAAGATTAGATTATTTTTTGTACTTCAGGTGTAATTAATCAGATTAACGCAAGTCAAGCTAGCACTAAAAAATCAGCGAATATTTGTTAGGCGTGAATATTTGTTTAACGCTACATAAGAAGAAAGTCTTCGTCCAAATAATGATGCACTTCTTGTGCTGGTATGGGTCGCCCTAACCCAGTTTAGCCCATCACAAGGTTGTATCAGTGCTACGTCAACTCTCTGCTGATGTTGTTGGCAAGACAGTGTGTCACTGTTGGGACAATGCAACCCATTCAATTTTCGGAGTGATGCTCAGTTATACAATATAATATCAGATATTTATCAGTTCATATTAATGCATCGTAAGCTAAGCAGTTATAAAAAAGTATTAAATAATACTAAGACGCTATCCTGACTAGCGCACTTAATTAGTAGGCTGCATTAGAATTCTATTGGTACTATTCATTTCAACATATCAATGTTCAATGCCAAGACTCTTTCGGAAAACTTTACATTATAATATATCTCAATTTCTCTAATACATATATATATTGTATAAATATAAGATATAAAAGATAAATTGATATATTATATCTCAATATATCTGTAATAAGTCATTGTTCAATGCCAAACTCGTGTCATGAATCACTTAGCTAAACCTAATACCCTGTCAATTCAAAATGAGTTTTATCTACTGACTGAGATTCAATATTTTTCTATAATGTCCTGCGCTCCAGATAAAAATATATCAGTCGCTAAATTATTCAATATTTAGTTCATGAAAGAAATAATTTTTTTTGTTCCTTCATTTTTTCTATGACTCATCAGTCACGTGACATTCGCTTCATTCGCCGAAATTTCTGGAGAATTTAAACAATGAAGATACAGTTTTTTTAGTCAAGATGACATAATAATATATAATATTTGGCCTACATAATGTTAACATAGCAGACACTAAATAATATAGTCTAGAGAGCGAGTTTTTCTTTTTTTCATTCAAATAATAATAATCTGAATGCTGTTAACTCTCCTATGAAGATATATTATAAACTAAGTCTCATTCGCTTAACAGGTAACACGTTATCCATAATTCTAGCGGTGGAAGGGTCTTCTGGAGTCAAGGCCCGTCTTGTCCCTCGACGGCCATCTTGATTTTCTGGTATTTTATATGAATCTGGGTTTGAAGAGTTTACATTATCAAGATTTTCGTCTGGATTTTCTGGTAATGTGGGTTCATCTTGATCCGATTCATCGGACTGAAGTTCGGATTCAGGAAGATCCAAGATGCTACTGGAATCAGGAGCATCATGGCTGCCATCTTCGTGGTGTCTAAGATGGCGGTCGAGGTTTGTCTGTTGACCAAAACATCGATCACACAAAGGACATTTGAAAGGTCTTTCTTTGTTGTGGATGTTGCGAACATGTCTTTGAAGGTTGCTTGATATGCTGAAGGATCTTTCACAGAACTTGCACTTATATGGCTGTTCTCCTGTATGGGTTCTGAGATGCCTAGTTAGGTTGGCCGACCTAGGAAAGACTTTGCCGCAAAATTTGCAGCTGTAGCGGTCTTTGACAAGACGTGTTGGTCCAAAAGCATGACTAATTTTCTCCCTTATACCAGGCAGTGCAGAAGACGTGAAGAGAAAAGATGGCTGCCGAAACATAGGTTCAGAAATAATCCTCATGCCACCTACGTGGTACTGGGGACATTGTTGAGGATCTCGTTCGAAGCTTTTATACATCTCAATAAAAGTTTGAGGTCTCACAGGTTTTGGGCACAAGAGGGTGGGTATTCTTGGAACATTTGAGAAATTTAGTAAATGTTTTCCAGTAGTGTGGTCATTTTCAGGATTGATACGAGAAATACGACTTGGTCGGTCGTCTTTGAGGATGTCTGTTATGCCCAGGAACTGTTTTGGGAGGCTAGTAGTTGGCGGGCTTCTCGGAATATGCCATCCTGTTTTCTGGGCTTCTTGCGAACCGGTTTGAATATCGAAATACTTTCCGGTATAACATCTTTCCTTAGTTTTCATAGTTCTCAAATCTAATGGCTCAGAATCTATTGTAGTTTGAGGCCCAAGTTCTGTTTGAGAGTTACTGAAATCAATGGGACAACAGAAACTAGCGCTCGAAATGCACTTGGCTACATTACTACTGCAGAGTCCAAGTCTCTGTTGTTCATCAAGAGAATTAATTTCCCTCATCTCCCATATCATGGATTCTTCCGTATGCGTGGAAGAGGAGGCAGAAGTTTCGTGTTTCTGAGTTGATGATACTAGCGAATTCGCATGTCGTCGGTTTGTTGAATGTTCCACGATAGAATTGCATGGTTCATCAGTGGTGGATTCAACTCTCGGGATGTTGATTTCGTTACCAGCCAGAGGTGAATCGCACTCTGTGGTACCAACTTTGAAGTTTAGTCTTCGGCTAAAGGGAACTGACAGATTTAGGACTCTGTACGACCCTCCTGGAGACATAATGTGTCAAAATAACGACTTAAAGTCGTTCAGATATTATATAAAAATAATTTAATTTCTAGAATTTGTTTCAAGTTCACAGGCTCCGCAGGAGTAAACCTAAACCTGATGTGTCAAAAATCTAGGATGTGTCTCCTAGAATCTTGAAAACGTCCGATCGCCTGTAGAAACAAAAACTAAAATTAGTGTGCAGCGACGAAAAAACTGTTGACTTAAAAAATAGTTGCATTAAAATTTTTAGTTTCATATTCGCATGGTTTATGTATGATCATTATTTGTAAAGAGGAACCTGGTGCCTCTAAAATTAATGCTCTGGAAAAGTTTTTTCTTATTTAACCCTAAAATCTGCAAGCTGAGATTTATCATCAGGTAAATGAATTTATCACACAAGTCTGTAAAATTGTGAATTTTCATCTCGAATTAAATCCAAACTAGTCATTTGCATGATTAGATTTCGATTATGGGTATTCAATTGTATTTATTACTCAATTAAAGAAATTCTTATGAAAGCAAAGCTGTTCAAGTCAACTTGAAGACTTAAAACATTTATTATTTTTTGGGTATTGGTTTCGAAAAAATTCAAGTTATTTCATATCATAATGATTTTAAAGCCATATTCATTGTTGAGATTGAGAATTAATATTTTTTTCTGAGAACGAGAATGAATATTTAAAAACTGTAATTATCACAATATTCGACTTATAACACGAGAAAGTATAGCACGTGCGGCGGTCGAAACATCATACGCTGCGTGCTATGAGTGTCAGATGCACGACAATTTAGGACTTTGATCGATGAATGAATTGGCAACACAACAAAGCAATACAACAAAGCCAGCCGTGCGTACTACGAACTTTACGTCACGCATCGTGCGTACGAACGCGTCGTGCTTACGAACGATCGTCAGTGGGTCTGACACATATGGTCAATTGGCCACACCCATAATAAATAATTAGGTACCGATATCTGTCATGAATTTAAGCGACGATTGTGAGATGTTAGCTATCATTATAAGTAAAAATCTTTCGATGATTTTTTAGTGTTTAAATTCATGGTAAATTATCACTTGTTGTGTCATGGTAAATTATCACTTGTTTAGTATCTGGAAAAGTCAACAAATTTTAATCATGCATATTACTAAAATATAATATCAATATTAGAGAAATTACTGATGTCAAGTGTGAAATTAAATGTAAATTGTGAGATGCTAAGTATAAATATACGTAGAAAGATTTAAAAATTTTAAGTGTATATCAATTCAAAAGGCGTGATACAATATATCATGACCAGTTCAGTATATGTAATTATAAGTGAAATTACGGATGCCTTCGATGAAATCGAACGTTGATTATGACAAGTTGAGTATAAGTGCGAGTAATAGTTGAAGTTTTTCAACGATTTATGAGTGCATCAATTTAAAAGTTAGCTCAAATGATCGAACCTGTAAGTGATCTCCATCAATTTATGTCATTGGTTATTTGCTCCCGATCTATAGCGACTACGTGTCGAATAAATGATGTGGTTAAGGTTAAATAAGTGTCGCTAGTGACACTGATTTGACACTTATAAATGGCAGTTCGTCACACTTGAAATTTATGAAAGTTTTGAAACTAAAACGACACTTTTAAATGTGTTCCGGTCAGGGATGTTGCTGTGATGAATCATGTTGAATTTTATTTTAGCGCATTTTCTCATTTATGGAAAAAAGGCGCTATTGTGCTCGTCATGTCCGTCCGTCCGTGACTATTTCGTCCGTCCGTGACTTCACGGACGGACGAGAAAATGCGCTCGCAGTCACTGACTGCAGTGAGTTCTAATCTAATTTTTTTACTTACACTGAACTTGAATGTGACTTTGAATGTGTGAACTTGAATGTGACTTTGAATGTGTGAACTTGAATGTGACTTTGAATGTGTGAACTTGAATGTGACTTTTAATAATAATGACACGGAATTGTCTAATTTCATATTGAGCTTCAAGTCTTATGGACGTCAGGCTGAACTTGAATGTGACTTCTACTGCGATGAGGAACAAATATATAAATATTCACATATTAAAATCTAGGACAGGTTTTAGATTTGATAAAAGTCATTGATTATTGACTATTAATATTGATTGTTATCATTGTCCATTGATTTCCTAAAATAAAAATTTCTACCCTTAATTTTTCTCTTACGGACATTAATTGCAGAATATTCAATTCTTGATATAATGATTCCTGAAATCAGGTATAAAGATATTTGATATCAAAATTGAAGAAAATAACGGTGTATATTTGTATCGATTGATCTTGCCATTAATAGGGATGAAAAGGGGAAAGTTCAACTTTTATTAAGGTTAATATTCACATCTAATCAAGATGCTGAAAAAGATGTTAACAGCAAGATGTTGATGTTAACTATATATGAACCTGACGCTAACAAGGCTTGGGACTAATATTACCCTCATTTCTACGGGTTAAATAAATAAATAATTAATTTAATTTCAGTGTTAAGTAAATCATTAAGCTTTACTCACAATAAGAGAAGTGGGGCTGCCGTAGGATCGCTCCTTCAGGTTCGTATAAATCCCCTTGTTTGGTCTTCTAACTGCACACGAATGGAAGGATATATAAGATATTAATATTTGTGTGGATATTAACTTTGGAATAAGTAAATTACTCTATCTTATCATATAATATCGATGTATTATAATTATGAATTGTAATTAAAATAGTGAGAGGATTTTTCTGGTTTTGCTTGAATATAAATTTTTAGTAGGTCAATTATTTAAAAATATGAGTGAAGCATATAAATATTAAATTGAATTATTATTATGAATTTTCATATGAATATACCATTAATTTATTGAAAAGTTAAGTTGAAGTATTTCTTCAACTGATCAGCAATGGTCGTTGAAATTAAATTACATCAAAGTGAATGAAATTTATTAAAATTAAATTGAAAATATTCAATTATATGCATACATAAGAAGTAATTTCGAATCATGAATACTTAGCTGCATATTGGAAGAAGATGAAATAAAGTGAAAATTATGAGATAAGTAGAAATTATATTAATATCACATATTATTATATCAACATCCTATATTACAATCACAGATTAGTTCATGTCCCAGGATAGATATGAGATTTTCCTTGAGATTTCATAATCCCTTTATTACAAATCCTGTCACACTAAATCCTATAATTGTGAATCCCATTGCAAAATGTAAAAATATAACAGCGTTCACGAGAGATTTTTATAAACTCCCATTGAAATTCGGTATGAAAGTTTGCAAGAAACTAATTTTTTGTTCAAGCCGAAATTAAATCTACAAAATTTGGTATGATATTTTCCTAATTTAATATAAGTATTTGCGATATATAATACCATGCATATTGCATATGCATATGTGCGTACTATTAATTTATTATTTCCAACAGAGATAAAAAATATCTGTACGAAAAGTTAATATGATAATGTTTTTTAATTGAATGACACTAAGAAAAAACAGCAATTAGTGTAACAATAAAAATTTATTACGGTGAAAACGGTACGCGCATAAATAAAAACGAAAAATGGAGTTGAATATTATACCTTTATAGTGTGACTAGTGATGTTAGTGGAAAAATTATGATGCCTATTGCGAAAAATTTAAAACACTATCCAACATACAAGACATGTATACAAAAATAGAGACAATGAATTAAATTTCTGCTTGTTTTAATAATAAATTGATATGGATCAAAATAAAATTTAGCATGAAATCATTCATGATTCAAGCATGCACGCTCACATCGCTAATCTAACATTGTAAAAATTCGCTATTAATCATCAGATTGAATAAAATTAATCTATCATAAGAGACGAAATTGCAGAAAAAAATTGATATCATGTATTTCAATGGGTCACACGAAAGTTAAGATTTCAACATTAAATTCAATGAACAGTTTAACAGGGAAGATGACAGTGCATTGCGGAAGACACATTAGAATGTGTCAATATTATCTTTATTTACAGTAATTTTCATGCATTGAATAAAAAGAAACAATGATAAACAAGATAAATCTTTATATGGTATACTAACACACTCCATAAATAAAAATTACAGTTATAGAGACATAACAAATCATATGTTGAAGTGACAATTGATCACTAATTATTATCAGATTATCATAAATCTTTAGAATCTGCCAATTTAAGAATCAGTACACTAGGGAAATTTCGAAATGATATAGGATTAGTTTAGTATTATATTATTTATCTGTACTTGCACATTAGATATTTTTCGTTCTCGTAAAATAAGGATTTTGGATAAGTAATTCGGAATATTTAATACCTCGCATCTGAACATTAAAAATTAAATGAAACGCTCAAATATTGCAATCTTTAAATACCTTTAAGAATGGAAATTCACTCTCATTTTTAGCAGTCCAGTTCCCTCGGACAATGCAGGAAGACACGTACACCCTTCACCACGTCCGCCGCAGCACTGACCGCCCCTACGTCTGATGACCCTCACATCACGCACGTGATTGGTCAGCCGTGACCCTCACATCACGCACGTGATTGGTCAGCCGTGACCCTCACATCTCGCACGTGATTGGTCAGCCGTGACCCTCACATCTCGCACGTGATTGGTCAGCCGTGACCCTCACATCTCGCACGTGATTGGTCAGTGGCGCAGCGTCCGCGGTTGCTATTGGTCAGCGGGCTCGTGAATGGACGAGCATCTCGTGAATGGATTGAGATACTACAGCAAATCCAACGAAAAAATTCCGTGGCAGCAATTAACAGCGGCAACGACAACAAGATATCCGCTTGACCGTTGACTTCCAACTTGGGTTATGCGTGAGTCGTTAGAAGTGCTGAAGTTGAAACGCTAATATAAGTTAATATGGAATAATGTAATAAATATTATATAATATGGTATAATATAATATAATATAATATAATATATAATATATAATATATATAATATATATAATATAATGCTTCAAACTCGGCGGATATAAATTATTATTTTTTTCACTAAAAATATAAATGTCGCCAAAATTAAATAAATTAACTGCTGCACATTTTAGGACGAATAGAGTTTAGCAATAGTGAAGGAAAGTTGTATTCTCAATTAGAAATAAAAATCGCGCTTCTTTCGCTCATCCCGCAACTCGCACGCGTCGCTCATCCCGCAACACGCGCGCGTCGCTCATCCCGCAACTCGCGCGCGCCGCTCATCCCGCGCCGCGCAGGTGGCCGGTGAGCGGAAGGGGAAATTGCGGACGCAGATTACCCCGGAATCGTGGCCGGGTTTATCCTGATTATCCCGGGATTGCGAGTATCCTGAACCTGCACGCACAGCAGCACCGGCGCAAAATTGATCAAATCCTGCTCGATAATCCTAGATTAACGCAATACTTTCAGGATAATCTATGATGTTGCAGAAGTTGATTTATCACTTATTTATCTTTATGGTTATTTATCAAGTCAGTTTTATAATGGATATGCTTCAGGATTATCATGAAGCACATCATAATACGAGTCAGGATTATCAGGATTACGACTGCTATGAGAATTATAATATCCTGATAACGAATCGGATTTGATTATTACAAAATGAGATAATCTAATTATCGATTAATACAAAATGATACTTCGATTATCACAAAATGTATTCTTTTTCAGCTCTTTTGCGTTGATTCGCATAAAGAAATATACGTCTAAATTTTTTATAAAAATCATGAATAATAAATTGGAGGAATAAATGAACACTTTAATAAATTAATGAATATATATATATAGGCCAAATTTTGTCCCTCGAACTAAAATCTACATGTCAGTTGACACCGCATTGATTTATGAAAGTGTTTGTCAGTTCACTATATACACGTGTAAATACTGAACCGTGTAGTATGGTGTATACTTGTCTATTCAGTGTAGTGTGTACGTGACTATGTATATAATCAATGCATTATAATTATATTATTATAACGTTAACACAAGTCAAAAATGAAGACAGCATAACTATGAATACGAATAAACACCAAGTTCTTTATCTGTGTCTATCGAATATCTGAACCTATAAAATAATTCAAAAGTTTTGTGACTACTGATTTGTCTGAATAGCTAAAATAATTATAATTATAAGAGCCGAATAATTATAAGAGCCGAAACAGAATTTATTATAAGTGTTTTTTGTTCTGGCAATAATAAGAAATAATAATAAAAAACAGAGGATCAATTTATTGGGAGCGTCGCAAGCGATGCTTGGTTGCGCTCCGATGCGCACGGTTTTTATGGCATTACAGAGCGTGTGTTGGACGAGGGGTGAGGGTACGGGGGTGAGGGTAAGGGGGTGAACTGCTAACCTCTGCAGCCCGAACACCTGCCCCTAACTGCCCTTAACTGCCCTGTACTGAACTCATTTCCCCTCACTCACCCTCAGCTGCCAGACCTGAAATTCGGTTACACTCAAAGAAATGAGGGGACGCGTCCTAAAAGCGATACGCTTTTTTGCCTTTGTGAGGGTCAATCTGACATGGAGTAGTATGGGAAAAAGATTTATTAGTGCAGTGGATTGAGAATGTGTCGACATTTGGACAATATGAGGTATTTGTTTTATGAGTGTACTCTCAATGCCATACTTCATCTGACCTGCCCTCACCTGCCCTCACCTGCCCTCACCTGCCCTCACCTGCCCTCACCTGCCCTCACCTGCCCTCTGAGGGGTTGAGGGGCGAGGGGTGAGGGGGGAAGGGCAACCTTCGCTAACCCTTGATTTGCTCGCGTGTTTTGATATTCTCATCAATCGTTAATAGTTTCATCAATTATCACAAACTAATTCTTCTCGCTCTTTTATCTCAAAGAAAATGTATTCGTTAGAGCCTTCACTTTATTCATTATTAATCAATGTAAATAATTCGACTTAACATGAAACTCGGAACATTTCTAACAAAGTCGTTATTGTATTTCCAACCGGATAGCCGGCGGCTAAATCGGTTGAGTTAATTCGTGATTACCGCAATCTAGAGCCCGGCACACCCCGGATAACCGGACGGACGGACGGACGGACGGAGGGCAGCGGCGGATGCTGAGACGCGGATTAGCGACGCGTGGCCGGAAACGCGGACGACGCAAGGAGCGTCCGCCGCTGCGGAAGTTCCGTCCGTTGCCGGAAGGAAGATCCGTTGCCGGTGGGATTATGGCAACACTCGCTCGATATATGGCAACACTCGCTCGATATATGGCAACACTCGTTCTATATATGGCAACACTCGCTCGATATATGGCAACACTCGCTCGATATATGGCAACACTCGCTCGATATATGGCAACNCGTCATATCGCTGCTGCATCATACCGTCATATCGCTGCTGCATCATACCGTCATATCGCTGCTGCATCATACCGTCATATCGCTGCTGCATCATACCGTCATATCGCTGCTGCATCATACCGTCATATCGCTGCTGCATCATACCGTCATATCGCTGCTGCATCATACCGTCATATCGCTGCTGCATCATACCGTCATATCGCTGCTGCATCATACCGTCATATCGCTGCTGCATCATACCGTCATATCGCTGCTGCATCATACCGTCATATCGCTGCTGCATCATACCGTCATATCGCTGCTGCATCATACCGTCATATCGCTGCTGCACCATACCGTCATATCGCTGCTGCACCATACCGTCATATCGCTGCTGCATCATACCGGAAGTAGAATCAGTTTCTGCAGCTGTGATGACAATCGAGCGTTGCTTTGTGTGGTGAGATAGTGGGGTGATTTTAGGTGATCTAGGGTGAACCTGGGGTGATCTGGAGTAATTTGGGGTAATCTAAGGTGATCTATGATTATCTAGGATGATTTAGGGTGAACCTGGGGTGATCTGGAGTAATTTAGGGTAATCTAAGGTGATCTATGATTATCTAGGATGATTTAGGGTGAACCTGGGGTGACGTTGGGCGATCTAGAGTGAACTGGGGTGACTTGGGATGATTTGTGTTATATGGGTTGAACTAGCTGGTGATCTAGGACGAATTTGATATATCTTGGTATGACTCTCATCAGAATTGATTAAAAATTCTTTTAATCGATCTATAGCAAAAATTTTACGAAATCTAACTTTTCATCTAAAATAAGAAATATTTTACAAACAACTCATTTTTGCACGTCATTTCTCTGTTGCTGAATCGATTACCAGAAACTATGAACTTGCTCTTGTAATGAAAAACTTCTCATTTTTTGGGGAAATAAAAATTCATGTTATTATTTGGAAAATTTATGTTATTACTGATTCGGTAAAATAATTATCGTGTCAATTGTTCGCTTGATTATCTAAATGTATGTTGAACAGGCGGTAATTTTTTACATGGCGAGACCCAGGCTTCAATCGCTTCATTAGAAGCATTGATTGTTTAGAGCTTCATTGTGTGCAACAATGAAGCCTAAGAGTGAAGCTATCGACGCACTATCGAACAATACCGGCTTCCTACACTCAAAAAAAGAAATGGGTCACATTGTCCAAATAGTGACATACATTCATGTAACCACAGCACCAGCAGATCGAGAGGACGCGCAGCACCAATTAATAAACTGGGTCAAAGTCTAAAAAAAGTGCATCGCTTTTTGGACAAAGTCAACACAGTTCTCTGAGTGCACGCACAGTAATCGCTGCTCATGTTGTATGCCACATTAGTTATATATGATATAATTTAATATCATTTACTCCTTCAAGGACCGAAAATTGCTCTCCACAATTTAGAACAATATACAAAATATAATTTTTTTTATTTTCATGCGCCCAGCCACGCCACTTTTCAGTGAATCATTCAAATTGAGCTTTTTTGCACGCCGAAATTTTGTTTACAAATTTTTTTCCACAGAAAACCAAATCAGATTTTACATTTATTGCGTATTACTGTATTGCTAACATTGTTAACATTAATTCGATTGCATTTCAGATTGAGGCACAACATTTTAGATTTAGCCTCATTCATTTTAGATTGTGGCCCATTCAATTTAGTTTGAGGCGCATTCATTTTAGATTAACGCACAATTTCAGCATTATTGATGCACTGAATTTACCTTTTAGTATTTTGTTATATGATGAAAAATTTTGAAATATATGTCAAATATTTTTTTCATATAAGACGTAAGAATATTAACAAAAATTTCATGCATGAAAAATGTACGAAACTTTTTTCCTAGCTCTTCATGTTTTTCTAGGCTATTGTTCTTCCGTGCGCATTTACCTGTATAATACATGCTATAAAGTCTATATTATACCGTATATCGTAAACATTATCATTTATATATTTATTGATACTAAAGATATTCAAGAATGTGGCAGTTATTTCTTTAAAGTTAACCCTTAGAACTATTTAACGATGAAAGTTAATCCGAGCGTCTAGAAAATAATTAATAGATTTAAATCCATAATATAATCATTAATACAGCCTTAAAATGAATATATTTCGAAACATAAGAGTCGTTTTTTTGCCCGGTGGGCCGATTTAGTTTCTGAAAAGGAACATTTTTCCCACAGAACCTGTTCAGTGGGATAATTCCCGTCAATTTAATTCTTTTTTTTTCAAGTCTACGCGAAACTGATTGTTTTAAATTTGCATTGACGTGACCACAAAGGATGAGTGTGAGAGAATTCCTAATTAATAACAATTAAAGCGACTTTTTTATTTGAAATGCTGTTCAGTTACGTGAATACAAATTCACATCGCTGGATAACGGAAAATAGGTTGAAATTCCTCAGCTGACCCCTGGTCAACGTCCGGTCACTCAAACGAGAATGAATAGCGCTAGTTGTGCTAGCATCTAGTCTTGTCCTAGTACTGTATAGCATATATTCATAGACGTTATATAGCACTAGATCAATATATTACAGCATATATAGGTCTATAATTGAGTATAACGTTTCATTTATTGATCTAGTATTGAATATATCATCATATATTGGTCCAGCATTACAAAGCATTATACCGTTATTATTCTATTAAACGGCAAGTAAAACAACTTTATCTTCATTAAAAATGTTTGTAAGATCTGTTCCATCACAAATTCAATAAATTCTATATAATACAAGCATTATCTCTATTGAAAATTCTAAACATTCATAAAAGAGATTAAAATGTAAGTTGATAACGAGAAGACGACAAACATAACAAAAGAAATATCGACGGACGAATAGAGTTAGTGGGGCCTAATATAACTATAGAAATTTATTGTACGCATGCTACAATAATGGCGTCTAAAATAGCTGGTGGAAGCTCGTGTTTGTCGTCTGAGGTCGGCAGATCGCGCGATGACAAACATTGTTAACGACTGTCGTTTGTCAGCCGCTCTGTCTACACAGGGAGAGTTGGTCTGTCTACACAGGGAGAGTCGGCGTGTCTACACAGGGAGAGTCGGCCTGTCTACACAGGGAGAGTCGGTCTGTCTACACAGGGAGAGTCGGTCTGTCTACACAGGGAGAGTCGGCCTGTCTACACAGGGAGAGTCGGTCTGTCTACACAGGGAGAGTTGGCCTGTCTACACAGGGAGAGTCGGCCTGTCTACACAGGGAAAGTCGGCCTGTCTACACAGGGATAGTCAGCCTGTCTATAGAGGGACACACGTTTGCCTACATAAGGAGAATTTTCCTCTCTACATAGGAAGATCTCGGTCTGTCTACTTGGGGAAAACCGGTCTCTCTACATAAGGAGACCTCGGTCTATCTACTTAGGGAGAACCGGTCTCTCTACAGAGGGACAGACGCCTGTCTAGAAACTAGCCAAAAATAGTTTCGAAAAGTAAGGGGTTAAGAAAAATCGAAAGGGGTTAAGAAAAATCGAAAGGGGTTAAGAAAAATCGGTTAAGAAAGTGCATGAGTAATTTTTTTCGGTCGATAAGATGAAAATTTTAGAAAATTGTACAATCAAATTAATAACAATTGGAAAGTTCAGCCATCTTTCACTGGTGAAAAGTTCTTTCCATTGCGGCTCCTGATTATTTTTTATAAAGAACAGCACAATACAACTTGTTGGTCATTTTCTCCAATCCGTACTAAATATCAGTTAAATAAATATCAGTATTGAATTTAAACATTACCTATTCTTTTATAGGAACCTGCGTAAATATCGCTTCCTATAACAATAAAATAACTTAAGAATCTTATACCTCTTTTTAAAAGCAATGTAACTTTGTTGTTGCTCATTTGCACGTTATCTAAAACTACTTACGTAAAATTTAATGGTAAATAAATTAATAGCATTTCTGTAAGAAAATGTCAATTTTTAAAATTACAATAATATATTGTTGTAATTCATGTATTAATCAGTAATAATCATAAAAAATAACAGATATCGTGTAATTGTAACATTAACCAGACTTATTTTGCAGTATGTTTAGGGAACTGCTTACATGATACTATCATCGTCCAATAATGAATGGTATAATGAGGACATTTGAATTATTGTATCATTATCCATAACTATATTACAAAAAGTTCATAGCTCATGATGCTATCATCCTACAATAACAGTCACTATGATGGGGATATTTAATTATTGTATCATTACCCAGAACATTAACACAACAACTGTTTGGCTAATGATTGTATCATCGTACAATAACGGCTGTTATAAAGGGAATATTACAAATATTGTATCATCACTCATAACTGTACTACAAGTGAAAGTATCGGCTAATGATGATATCATCGTATAATAACGGCTGTAATAAAGGGAATATTACAATGGTATTGTTGAGGTATGTCAGTAAATGGCACTAGCTCACCAACAATAGCGGCAGAGCAATAGGATGAAAGGGCGTGCTGATGGTGACATTTTTATTCTCTTGGTCTTATATATTGTGAACTGCTGGATGATGCTGACATTTGCTGCTGTAACGGACGCGAGGCAGATGCTGTGTGGTGTGTTGTGTGGTGTGTGTGATGTTGTGTGGTGTGCTGTGTGGTGTCTTGTGTGGTGTGTGTAACGCTGTGTGGTGTACTGTGTGGTGTATGTGATGTTGTGTGGTGTGGTGTGATATGCGTGATGTTGTGTGATATGTGTGATGTTGTGTGGTGTGATGAGTGTGATGTTGTGTGGTGTGATGTCGTGTGATGTGAGTGATGTTGTGTGGTGTGGTGTGATATGTGTGATGTTGTGTGGTGTGATGTTGTGTGATGGATGATGTTGTGTGATGTATGATGAGTTGTGTGGTGTGTGGTATAGTGTGTGGTGTGTGCGTTATTGTGTGGTGTATTGCGCTGTGTGCGTGATGTGTAGATTCGTGTGTGGTGTGGCTGCGAATGTTTTGCGGTGTGTTGTGTTGTGTGTTGTGTGGTGTGCTGTTTGGTGTGTGGTGTTATCTTACGGAAAGTATGATTTCTTCATCTGTCTGACCATTCATATAATCGTAGGCCTATTACCTTTAACTAGGCTCTCTTTGACTCACTTGACGCTCTAAAACCCATAACTCCTGAGCCGCTGTTGCCGGCATATGGCCTGATCTTTAACGAGACGAGACTGATATAAAAAAGGTAACCTGAAATTCCTAATTACCTCGCAATATCTGCCAATAGACTAAAGCAGGCACAAAACTCGCTCATAGATTTTTATCATTCAGAATGTATTTTAACACGTTGGCTCCAAAGTGGTACATATGCGTACCATGAAGTGTATTTCTCCAAGACGGAGTGGTACATAATTCAGGGTTGCCAGATAAGCTAAGAAACGGCCAAGTTCGCGAACAAAAATGGCCAAAAAGGCTAATAACTCAATATATCCTAGTATATACGTATGTAGGTTCCGGTGTAAAAATTTCATTTTTTGCGGTTTTTAAAATTTTATTACGAAGTACCCCTATTATAAATTTTAGCCGGCAAACGGAATGGAAAAAAATTAAATCGCAATCGCGGAATTTGCCCAAGAAAAACCGTGTTGCAACCCTGATGCCAGACGTACAACAATAGTACAAGAAATGAAATAATAATACAAGATGAAGCAATCGGAGTCAACGTGTTAAACTTAATTACTCAAACAACTAATCGACACGAGCCAGTGACTCATCGTCCTATTGCAGTAGACTTTTAATGTTTATCAAAGATCCATTGACAAAACCTCATTAATTGTTACAATTAACTCCGAGCTCAAAGCGTACAAATCATATACATAGAGGAAGTAACTGGAGTGGTAGTGAGTAAAGGTAAATTAATAAATTACTAAAGCTTCACTTGGGCTCGCAGATATGATGGTTACATGGCGTCCTCGAGACGAGGGTGTGAGAGCGCCAGGGCAGACGCCGCAGAGGTTCTTACGAGACATAGAAGGCATGCCGTCCTTAGTGAGCCTAAAACGCGCGTTATGCTAGGCAGGGATATTAATACAGACTAATACAGATTTGATACATGTATATATAATACTCGAGTTGTATGATGACCTTATCAACAAATAATGTTGAAGAGTGATCTGGCACCGACCATAATTGACTGTTAGGGAAATGTTCTTTGAGTTAGGAATCCGATTTCTATTCTTGGAGTGTTTGAAGTCAACTTCGAGTAAACTGATAAAATGTCGCAAAATTGGATACGTCTCTTCCAAATATTTTGACACTTTAGCACTAGGCGCAAGAAAAATATACACAATCGTATCCAAGATGTTATTAAAACGTTTTAAACACGTTTTTAACACGTTTTTCTTAGCTCAGCTTCGCGTTTGTTTGTTTGTTTATTTGTTTGTTTGTTTGTTGTTAACATTGACAACGAAAATTAGCCCACTTCTGATTGTTCTAGAGATCTGAAATTCGGCATGCAGGCTATTTTCGCCTAACAATTTCAGATACAATCATAAAAACTAGTAATTAGAGACCGCAATTAGTTTAATTGAGTAAAGTATATATATACTATATACGTATATAGTATGACGTGCGGGCGCTCACGTTATAGACGAGCAGGCGCTAACGCTGCGTATCATCGATACGTACGTCAAGTCATACTTAATCAAGTCT
>NW_025939655.1:195853-210834 GCF_000764305.2 Hyalella azteca | reverse complement strand
TTTTTTTATACATTTTATTTTCTACTTTTTAGTTTTTTAAGTATTTTATTTTCTCATTTTTAGTCCGTTGCTACACATGAAACACGTTGTTGCGAGCCAATTTACTTGACTTGACGTACGTATCGATGATACGAAGCGTATCATCGATATACGCAGTCTAAACACGAATATCCTCTCGAGGATGACGTGCATTAAAGGTTCCCTAACCCCTGCTTGTGAGTACCTTTAGAGTTTATACGCCTGGAAACGCGCAACAAATTATTGATAACTGTATTGTTATCGGGAGCTGAGCTTCCCTAAAAGTTTCAGAGCGCTAGCTAGCGGGAAAGTTGGTGAAATATCGATTGCAAGATTTGATCATCACAGACACGAAAGCGAGCTAAGAAAAACGTTGTAAAAACTTGCAATTAGAGACCTAAATTAGCTTAATCGAATAAAGTATATATATATATAGTATATATATGACATGCGGGCGCTGACGTTATAGACGAGCAGGCGCTGACGCTGCGTATCATTGATACGTACGTCAAGTCATGCTTTTTAGTCCGTGCAGCAACGGACTAAAAAGGAGAAAACAAAATACTTAAAAATACTTTTTTTAAAAACACGTTTTTCTTGCGGACTACAAAGTAGAAAATAAATTATGGCTCGCCCCAAAAAACGTGGGTCGGGCAGATTTATGATTAAGGCGAAAAGCACACAACACATGAATTTTGGAAATTTTATGGTGAACGTACAGCCCGACCCACGTTTTTTGGGGCGAGCCATAATTTATTTTCTACTTTGTAGTCCACAAGAAAAACGTGTTTTTTAAAAAAGTATTTTAAAGTATTTTTTTATTAACTATGTCTTAGGACGACATAGATTCGAAAACTTCTAAATATCAAATTTAGCGATTGATCCAGTTTTATGATGAGTATTTTAATGAAGTTTTATTCTTTTCGCGACTCCTATAGGACTATGTTGTTCCAATCGAGTCCTGTTTTTTGATATAATGTTAGGTCTTTTTAGGTTTTATGTCTGTCTTAGAATTTTGACTTATAAAGTGATTTTAATCTTTTTTAAATTGTCGAACTGATGATGGAGCTGGACTCAGAAACGTTTTCAATATCGATATGGTGAATTTGCTTGGCTTTTTCTTTGCTTTTAAATTCCTTGAGTATTTCGATGGAAGATATCCACAAGACTACCTCAGAATTATGAAGAAGGAATAAGCTGCAGCATGAAGTTTACTCAGGTAAGTTGTAAGCTATTTGGAGTATCGTTCCATTCCCTCCTCCAGCACATTTTTTCCTTTGAGTTACCATCGGGAACATCGTGATTCCTCTCTTTGAGTGACTATGGAATCCAACAACTGAGAAGAGGGTTCAACTTTAGTTCGCACCGTGCGTCGATGTGACTTACTGAACTTCTGCTTCAGCGTCCCCATTCCTTTGACGTTCTTCTTCATCATACTGGTACTTTTACTTCAGGCTCCCTGGTGCTGTAAATAAGGGATGCATGCTAGAGGCCAACACATGCCTTTGCACACAGTTAGGCTGAGTATACTTATTGCATTATGAGGGTAGGCGTTGGGGCTAGGGCTTATTTATTAGTTAAATTTTTTTGGTCCACGGCTGCGCTGCCGTAAATAACAGCGATCCCGTGTTGCACAGTCGGTCTCATTCCCATTGCGTTTACAAGAGATCATTGAAGATCATTATCATTGCTATGAAGGCGGATATGGAGCCGCCTTAGCCGGCACGCAACTCCGACACTTCTGACGGTAGCTGCACAATGCAGGACTTACTGACGTGTATCCTTAGTATCCTTAGTATTTGTTTGGGACATAGCAGTCCCAGGCCACGATGGATCGCCGCCTCTGATTATCGTTCATCCGCCCTCATTTGGGCCACTTGATGCACGATGTTGTTGCTTGCTTCTCGCCGCTGGTAGTGTTGCAGGGGAGGTCGATCTGGGATTGTGCTCAGGAACACGTCTAGCTGTCTCTTGAAGGTCTCCAGGGTGAACTCCCCCTCTCTTAGATCCCTCGGTAGGGCGTTGAACAGCCTTGGCCCTGCCACGGAAAGCGATCCTTCCCCCAGGGATTGAAATCTGACTGCGGATCTATTACGCAGGGGAGGGATCTTGCACAGTCTCCCCCTTCTCTCGTTGTGATATGTCTGAATCTTGAAGGTCTCGCTCTCGAAGTTTGGCACCAATCCTGTTATCATTTTCCATGTGTACAGAATGACATACCTCTCCCGTCTCCTCTGCAGTGAGTACAGACTCAGTCGCTGTAACCTCCCCCAGTAGTTAAAATTCTCCATCCCTCTGATCCTGGAAGTAAAGGTTCGTTGGACTCCTTCCGTTGCCGTATTGCGCCTAGTGTGAAAGGAGTCCAGAGCTGGCAGCAGTATTTCCGCACATAAGCCAGAAAATTCAAATACAATCATTGCCAGCAAGTAGTGAGGTGTGCATCTCGTTGTAATCTTGTCGGCACAAGACAAAGATAATCTCGTCGGCACAAGACAAGGATAATCTCGTCGGCACAAGACAAGGATAATCTCGTCGGCACAAGACAAGGATAATCTCGTCGGCACAAGACAAGGATAATCTCGTCGTTCAGTTCTTTGTTTGTTTTGAGCAGACGATGTAGCAGCTGCTGACGCGTTGTGACCGTGCAAGGTGCTCGGAATTTATTCGCGGACAATATCGTGCTAATTATGTCCTGAATTATCTTGCACGAATTGTCTGGAATATCAGCCCAATACTTCTGAATATCCTATAGTTAATAATAGGATTTGCTCATAACATTATAGAATTTGCTTTGCCATAGGTAAGGACCGAGCCAAAGTTCAACACAACGTAGCATCGCAACACATACATACAATAACTTGCATGATTGGCTGGAAGAAGGATTCATCTCGATCAACTGGTCGATCTGCTGAGGCAAAGTTGGTTCATCAGCAGGGATATCAAATGTCCACTGCGAAAGTGTACTTCTCACTTTAAGATGTCTAAAGTGACTCTGAATTCTGATTACTTCAACGAGATCCACATTGTCAGTAAGATCAGCAAGTCTCATTTCATCTTCCCAGACCAGTTCACGTTAGTTAATTCACCTTCACTAATCAGTTCACGTTCAGTAATCACTTCACATTCACTAATCACTTCACCTTCACTAATCATTTCACCATCACTAATAAGTTCACGCTCACTAATCAGTTCACCTTCACTAATCAGTTCACCTTCACTAATCACTTCATCTTCACTAATCATTTCACCTTCACTAATCATTTCACTTTCACTAATCATTTCACCTTCACTAATCATTTCACCTTCACTAATAAATTCACGCTCCCTAATGAGTTCATCTTCACTAATCATTTCACCTTCACTAATCATTTCACCTTCACTAATCACTTCTTCCTCACTAATCACTTTATGCTAGGGTAAATAATCGTAATTCTTTGACAAAATAAGACCGCTGCACTAAACTGAACCAGTACAAACCCAGAACGTAAGTTCGAAATTAAAAGCAAGTTTGGTGCCAAATTATATCTTATATTGGACGTTTCATTTGATTCAGTAGAATGTAGTATCGTCACTAACTTCACCACAGCACAATTATGTCTGTCGCCAGCCTTCAAAAGAAACAATTTGTTTCGTTAACAAAACCGAGTCTCAAGTTTCTAGCGCTATCAAAAAGCTTCTTAGTTAACATATAATGGTCCAAGGCTATAAATCGTAGTTCTGACATTTATAGTTCTTTTTTACAAGCGGCGAGTCAAGTGCAGATAGCTTCTAAGTGGCGGCATAAGTGGTATTGACGGTACAGTATAAACTCTTTATTAAAATTCAGATTATGGTAACAGGTTTAAACAGATGAATTAGTCATAAGAGCACAGTTTTTTATTGTTCAAGTTTACAGGTTAAAAGATGAATTAGTAAAACGAGCACAGCACTGTAAAAGTTCAACTCCCGCACAGACCGGAGTCACATAATGCCACGTACACATTTTTCAACCATCGAAAAGTCCGCTAGGTCTAACAAAATTGCTATCTAAAATTATAATAACAAATTATTTACTTAAAAATCTAGATGAGATCATGTAAGAAATTCTGATAAATTCAAATGGTAGCGTGAGACAAGCGAAGTCCACGGTAATTATATTCAAACTAGGGCGTCAAATATTCAAACTAGGGCGTCGATAACGAATAAGTTGACGAATTGCAGCTGAATCCGTTGCGATTTTAAGACATTTGTGTAATGGTATTTTATTATTTAATTTCCAAGAAAATACTACAATGACGGTAAATAAGGTTTTTCTATTGAATTCTTAAGTATATTTAATTTCCAAGAAAATACTACAATGACGATAAATAAGGTTTTTCTATTGAATTCTGAAGTATTTTTCAATAGAAATTGTTTATGGGTTTTGATGATCATTTTGATATGCAATTAGCTCCCACAGAAGTCCCACGGCATCCATTTCTCTACAGATCCATGGCATAAATGGCCTCTACTGGAATATTCCTATCAATACACAAGAATTTTTATATAAATTTGTTGCAAGCACGGTCTCTAGTGAAATATTCCCATCAATACATAAGAATTTCTCTAGAGATCCGTTGAATAAATGGACCCTAGGATAATAGTGGTACCATTAGATGAGAATTTCTCTATAAATTCGTTGCATTAACAGCATATCGATCAAAAAGTCGCGTTGGTTTCCTGAGATTTACGCAGCGCAGCAAGTGTGGGAAGCGGGGCAGGAGCAGACCGTGATTGAAGGCTGCAGAGTCCGCGGTTGCGGATTAGCGATCAATTCCGTCCTCCGCGTCACGCAATCTATCCTTACCTTAATGGACTGAATCATATATAAGGTTATTTGTAATGGTTCGAATCACTTGTAAAGTTAATAATGAGGATCAAATCATACTAAGCGGCTAGGTTTATGGACAATTCGAATCACTTGTAAAATAATAATGATGATCAAATCTTATTAAACGTTTATTTTATGGACAATGTTAATTTCCATGCACTTTCGCAAGTTCTTGGAAACTAATAGAAAGAAAGTGAGAAAGTATGCCTATAGAGTGCAAAGATAAATGTGTAAATGAGCTGTTGATAACATTTTGGATAGGGATATAAATAAAACAAATTTACTGGTGCGAATTACTGTGCAATGTGTTGTGAATGTGCTATGATGATGTAAATGTTTAAATTAAGCTAATTAGGAAAATATTCTTTGTAAACTTCAAGTTTTTAATCCATAATTAAACTGTGTGTTCTTGAGGTATTAAACTGGATGAAAATCAGAACAAATGAATACTGGATAAAAAAAGAATGGATATTGTCCTTTTAACGGAAGTTTTTATTTAATACCCATTATCAAATCTAGAAATGATATAGAAAATAATTATTGCAGCACGGAGAATTTTTATTGTTTTGAATCACATTGCTATGCAGTAAATATTGAAGACGGGTTAGAAATCGTCATAATATTGGCCACTGCGTTCAATAAGAAGCAATTATGGGAAAGCGCCTCTTAATGGAACGACCGTCGGTATTGGTGCAACGTATGATAGTGTGATGGTAAATGATAGTGTGATGGGTAAATGATAGTGTGGTCCACTTAGACTTTAATAAGCCTTTCCTCGTGCTCACACAGGGCTGTGATGATGGTGAGAATTATTATGACGATAGTGAGTATTATTGTGATGACGGTGAGAATTGTCTAGAAAATATTCTGTTGAGGCGTCCAGAATGAAAATAATGTAAAGGGTATCCAGTGGGGTATCCAGTTTAAAAAACATGCTTTATGTCCATAGTGCATGACGATATATGATGTGTAGAAGTAGACAGAGATGTCCAGTCACTCCAGTGTCGAAAATATTGAAGACGTGCAGAACTAATGGGATTTCCAGGTTGGAAAATATCGATAATGAGGAATGAATGTCTTTTACAAGCAAATAAAACACGAGAATGCAGAAGTGCGTCGTGAATGTGTGAATGTACACGCATAAGCGCATTTCGCGACTGTGTGAATGTACAGCTAACTTCGTCTGTCGCGACCGTGTGATCGTAAAAAATATGCGACCGTGGACGAACGAGAAAATGTGTAATAATATGTACTATGTATAATAACTGGCAGACACACATAGCTCTGACTGACAGGAATGGCCACGGACAATAATTGTGATAGTTGCGCTGGCAAATCAGGGCCGGAAGTAAAGCCATGTCGGCGTTAATCCGTCACCGATAATTAGGGACATGCCGGCGCTAATCCGGTGCCTAATTAGAAACATGTCGGCGCTAAACCGGCGCTGAGAATTGAAGATATGCCGGCGCTAATTCGGTGCCGATAGTTAGGGACATGCCGGCGCTAATCTTGCGCCGATAATTAAGGACATGCCTACGAAAATCCGATGCTGATAATTAAGGACATGCTGGTGCTAATCCGGTGCCTAATTAGAAGCATGCCGGCACTGAGAATTAGAGATATGCCGACGCAAATTCGGTGCCGATATTTAGGGACATGCCGGCGCTAATCTTGCGCCAATGTTTAGGGACATGCCGGCGCTAATCTTACGCCAATGTTTAGGGACATGCCGGCGATAATCCGAGCCTAATAATTAGGGACATATTGGTGCTCATCTGGCGACGAAATTTAGGGACATGCAGGCGCTAATCCGATAATGATAATTAGCGAGATGCTGGCGGTAATAATTAGGAACATGCCGACTCTAATCCGGCGCCGATAATTAGGGTCATGCAGGCGCTATTCCGGCGCCGGGACCGCGTCGGAAGTGCGTGCGGGACTAGCACGGGCAGAGCGACGTAAATTTCCTGGGACCTTCGTGATCGTGCGTCGTGAATCGTACGTCGTGATCGTGCATCGTGGATCGTGCGTCGTGGATCGTGCGTCGTGATCGTGCGTCGTGATCGTTTATCGTGGATCGTGTATCGTGCGTCGTGGTCGTGGATCGTGTATCGTGGGTCGTGCTCATGTATCGTGGATCGTGCGTCGGGCTCGTGGATCGTGGATCGTGCGTCGTGGTGATGGATCGTGATATTGATATAATTTGTTAATCGGGTATTTATAAAGAGTAATGAATATAAGAAACAATACGAGATATGCAGAATGAATACATAATAAAATAACTTCAGAAATGTCAAGAAGGGAAATGAAACAATCGAAGAGATATATGAAATTAAAATTCGTCTTAAATTTGTAACATTTTAAATAAAATAATTCAGCATTCAAATTCAGAGACATGAATTCTATGATCGGATACCGAGAGTTAAGTATTACTATGTAACAGCTGGTATATAAGTTAACGAACATCAGTGTGGATAATTAACGACTAGTTAATTATCTAATTGGACTCTTAATGAGGACATCAATAATGCGCTCATGCAATTTGAAATACTGTATTACTATTAAACATTATTATTTTTTAATATGAATAATGATGCCAATCCAAGGCATTGCACGTAAAGGCTATGTCGGCAAGGCACTCAAAAATACGATTTTTCTTCCCTTTATTATCCTCGCAAGCTGAAAATTACAAGAGAAAATAATCCTTGCCTGAGACATAGCGACAACTTGTAAATAATAAAATAGAAATTGGCACAAACTAACACGAGATAATTTCAAAGTCACGCTAGGCTCGTGGCAGCGGTCGGTCGCGAATATTCTGGACGACACGATCAGGTCGTAGGGTATATATTTCCAGTACATGAAGCAGATATTTACAAATAAAAATATATTATAAAACAGATATTTGCCACTGAAGGTATTACACACAGGATTAACTGCACCCAGCAGTGAAAAATACTTGCAGCAGTGATTTTAGCCACTAGACGATGCAGTGAATTGATTAGTTCTACCGTTGACATTATTCAGCGACGTATTAAGTAAATTATAAATAGTAGCAAATTGTAGTAAATATTATAAAATGAATTTTATAATAAGTTAATAACAAATTAGAATGACAATACATTTAAAAAATGTCTTAATATAATGAATACGGTTATTATATGACGTGCAGTCATTCCTGCAGGCGAATATTCGTCAGCCAGTCATTGAAAGTTCGTTGGCCACCCTTACACCGCCTATAGTTCAGTTACACTCAGAGAAGATATTGAGAATTTGTTCAAATTACGATACACTTTTTGTTCCTGTGTTGATCTTCCTGACCCAGTTTTGCCCGGCAAAAGGGTGCATCAGTGCTACGTTAGTTCTTTGCTTCCGCTCTTCTTACTGAGGTCACTATCTGGATAATTTAACCCATCCATTTTCTGAGTGTTCAATTGAGATTAAAAAACTCACCAAGCGACGCTTTCCCTGTGCATTTTTGTTTTTCTGATCAAATCTCTTTTCTTGACGCCATTTAACTTTCCTACATCTTCTTCATCTATTAAACTCTTTTCTCCTTCTCTTTGCCCAACTTTCTTTTCGACGTCTTTTTCAGTGTTCTTCAAAATACTGTTTCCCTCTTGCCTCTTCTTCCACTCACCCTTCTCATCCCCAACGAAACCCACACTTTTTTCCCTTACGTAATCCACGCCTTTTTTCACGCAGTAATCCTTCGTGTAATCCTGCAGCCTCGTCATAATACTGCAGTGCCCATTTTCCTTGGCATGATCATAGGCCGTGAAATTGTACATATCCTTGATCGTAGGATTCGCGCCGCGGTCCAATAGTATTCGTACGAGGGACTCGTTGCCGAACCTCGCAGCGAGGTGCAGTGGGGTTAGCCCGCTGATGTCCACCAGGTCAATTTCCGCACCGCTCCCCAGTAGGATGTACAGGTCCGACATCACGGAGAACTTGCCTGCGCGTACAAAAAAAAAATGTAATCGGGTTTTAAGTGCAGAAAATGGAAAGTTTATTTCTAGTTTATAGCAAAATGTATAAAAATTTAGATATACAATATATAAATATGGAAAATTTCAAATTGAAATTAAATTTCTTGCCTGCACATACGAAGAAAAACTTTTTCAATAAATGTTGAATGCGCTTAAGGATATTTTTCTAGAGATGAAAATTCGATTTCGAATCGAAATGTCCAAAGCCGTTACAATAGAATTACATGCGTTTTATGCTCTGAATGTACTGAATGAATCAAACCTTTTCATATATTAAATGAGTATACTACATGCATGCACCGAATGCAATAAATACACTACATGCATGCACTAGATGCACTAAATGTACTAGATGCACTATATGCATTAGATTCACAGGATGCACTAGATGCCCTACATGCAACAGATGCACTAAATGCACTAGATGCACTAGATGCACCAGATGCACTATAGATGCACCAGATGCACCACATGCACTAGATGCACTTGATGCACCACATGCACGATATGCACTAGATGCACTAGATGCACCAGATGCACTAGATGCACCAGATGCACTATATGCACTAGATGCACTAGATGCACTAGATGCACTAGATGCACTAGATGCACTAGATGCACTAGATGCACTAGATGCACCACATGCACCACATGCACCACATGCACTATATGCACTAGATGCACTTACTAGCGGCGTAGTGTAGGGGCGTGCGCCCCAGTCTGTCCCTGGAGGCGTGGGGGGCGCCGCGCTTCACCAGCAGCCGCAGCAGCGCGTCTGAGCCCCCCCACCTGAGGGGGGGGGTGATTAATTGGTAATTATCAAAATATTTTGATGGTTGATAATTATCGAGCATCTCTTGATGATTAATGGCTTTAATCAAATTTATCTTTCTTTATAAATAATTTTTAATATTAGATCCCCTAATCATTTCTTTTATTAGCTTATTATATTATATAATATTGTTAAATCATCCACGAATCAAAATAATTTGAATCAAAATCCAAATTTTCAACTATCTCAATTATATAATTATTTAATAATGAGACCATTTATATTTTAGAACATTTTACAACGAGACCGAGATTTCCAAATAGCGAATTATATTATAGTTAAAATAAATCCAGTTTATTTTATAAATAAATTTTCTTTTCCGCATTAATAATAATGATCAATAACAAGTTCATTTACAAAAATACTTTCAAATGTCAATTTAATTTTGCAAATAAATAATTTTTTAAATGTAATAACTTCCGTATATCAATTATATATCGTAAATTACTTCATTTTTCAAGTTATCTTAATTTTGTCACTCAATTAGCATATCTTATTCAATTTAATTTTGTAAATAAATTTAGCACTGAAGCGTTCACTCATAAAAATAAATGATTCATAAATATTTACACCCTTTTTGTTCGTAGCAACTGTACGAATTTTCAACGAGCCAAACTGGGTCAGGATGACCCATACAAAAGCCAAAAGTGCATCGAAATATGGACAAAGTCCCACATATTTCTCAGTGTGAAGGGGTCGCCTGCCGAAGACCACCACTGCCCTGGATGTAATGGACCATCATGATTCCTGCCTTCCGGAACGTAGCCTTCCACACTTCAAGCCGTCCGTATCTAGGCCGTGGGTCGAACCAGCCCTCGGTCGAACGGCCACTTGTCGAAGGACGATAAATTTTGGAACAGAACTATGCTATCTGAAACCTAACCTCAGATGCGGTGAACGTAAAATTACGTAATTCAACAATGCCTGGAAGTCATATTCGATCCGCGGCCTGGTGATGCACGGCAGGTGGTGGTCAAGGCCAGAAGAGGACAAAGCCGAGTGGTGCACGGCTGATTGGTGTAGGTCCGGAGAGATCCAAGGCGTTCGATTCAGGGCCTGTCTCTTATACACATCTAGATGTGTATAAGAGACAGAAGCCGAGTGGTGCACGGCTGATTGGTGGATGTCCGGAGAGATCCAATGCGTTCGATTCAGGGCTTATTGGTGCACAAAATTGGTGGTGCACGGCTGCGCTCCCGTGTGGAGAGACAGTTCACCTGACGGCGTAGTGCAGGGGCGTCGCCCCCTTGTTGTCGCCCCTGGCGATGGCGGCGCCCCCCGCGATGAGGGCGCCCGCGAGGTCCTCGTGACCCTGGGCGATGGCGGCGTGCAAGGGCGCCGCCCCCCCGCCGTCCCTGCAGTTTACGTCCCACCCTGAGGGCGGTGGGGTACGTCAGTCACTCAGGTAAATTATTGGGTAATATTGACCAAATAATGACAATGACACGCGCTTTTGTGGTGAGATGGGATTAAAATGAACAAGAAAATGGGGTAAAGTGTATGTTATTTTAATGACTGACCTACCCATGTCATGGCTGACCCACCCATGTCATGGCTGACCTGGCTGACCCACATGGCTGACCCACCCACGTCATGGCTGACCCACCCATGTCATGGCTGACCCACCCATGTAATGGTTGACCCACCCATGTCATGGCTAACCCACCCATGTCATGGCTGACCCACCCATGTCATGGCTGACCCACCAATGTCGTGGCTGACCCACCCATGTCATGGCTGACCCACCCATGTCATGGCTGACCCACATGGCTGACCCACCCATGTCATGGCTGACCCATCCATGTCATGGCTGACCCACCCATGTCATGGCTGACCCACATGGCTGACCTACATGGCTGACCCACCCATGTCATGGCTGACCCACCCGTGTCATGGCTGACCCACATGGCTGACCCACCCATGTCTAGCAGCAGTTGAGTGGTCGTGAGGCAGCCGAAGGCAGCGCACGCGTGAAGGATGGAGCTGCCTTCCTCAGCCACATGGCTGACGCCGCACCTGCCATGAGCCATTCAGCCATGTACAAGCAGCCATGTACATCATAAAATCAGCCATTGTATGCAGCCATTTACATGCTGCCATTACAAATATATAATAAAAACTTACATGAGCTAGTTAATATTGTCGTACAATAATTGAGATTGTTCAATATTTATTTCAGTATAACTACACAGTAAAATTTATTGATCACTTTAATACGAAACCAATCTTCCAACATACAATAATATTGACTGGAGCTAAAATATTCCGTCACAGGATATTGCCATCAAGAAACATAATTACAATAATGTTCGTTAAAATATTTGAATAACCAAAATAATACAAAAATGTGAATAAATATTTAGAATCTAACATTGCGACCCTCAGAAAAATGAGTGGCTTATATTGTCCAAATATTTAAACGCTATTTTACCCAAAGCACGAAGAAAGAACGGACGTAACACATATACGCTCTTTTGCGACCAAACCGGGTCAGGATGACCCACACAAGGACAAAAATTGCACCGACTATTTAGTCAAAGTCCCACTCATTTCTCTGAGAGTAACATGGAGAAATTATTTTATAGGCGGCGTATGGGCGACCACCTGATGAGGGCGGCGAAGGCGGCCATCCTGCGGCCATGCAGAGCGTGCTGCGCGTAGCTCTTGTTGTGGCTGACGACGTAAACGTCAGCACCGTGCTGTACCAGCGCCTCTACCACCGCTGCACTGTCAGCACTGTCAGAAAAACAATGTCATTAAGACATTGTCCTTGGTATAGTTAGTTTGTGTTTTGAATTATAGTTAGTTTGTGTTTAGGACGTTGCAGTCCCAGGCCACGCTGAGGCTCCGCTTAAGCATTCCGCCGCCTTCAGTTTCGGCAGACAAGTCGCCCTCTCCGCCGAGGTCTCAGGAGCACTCCATGATCACCGCGCATCTGCCCTCAGTTGAACCTGCTGGGTGCCCTAAGTTGGGTCAGCTGATGCCCTCAGTTGAGTCAGCTGATGCCCTAAGTTGGGTCAGCTGATGCCCTCAGTTGAGCCAGCTGATGCCCTCAGTTGGGCCAGCTGATGCCCTCAGTTGGGCCAGCTGATGCCCTCAGTTGGGCCAGCTGATGCCCTCAGTTGGGCCAGCTGATGCCCTCAGTTGGGCCAGCTGATGCCCTCAGTTGGGCCAGCTGGGTGCCCTAAGTTGGGCCAGCTGATGCCCTCAGTTGGGCCAGCTGATGCCTTTAGTTCAGCCAGCTGATACCCTCAGTTGGGCCACGAATGGTGCCCAAGAAGACGTCCAGTCTCTTGTAGGTTTCCACAAGGGACTCCACCTCTCTTAAATCCTTTGGCAAGACGTTAAGCAGCCTCGGTCTCGCCACGGAAAGAGATCCTTCCCACAGAGATTTAAATCTGGCTACAAATCTGTTACGTGGTGGGGGATGCTGCACAGTCTCCCTCTTCTCTTGTAATGGTATGTCACAATCCTGGATATCTCGCTTTCGAAATTTGGTGCCAGTCCGGTTATTATTTATAATATATTGTACAGTAGTGAGTACAGGTCCAGACGCTCCAGTCTCCACCAGTAGTTCAGCTCATCCATCACGGTGATCCTTGACGTGAAGGTTCGCTGGACCGCATCCAATAGCCGCACTGCACCGAGCTTGAACGGGGTCAAAAACAGGCAGTAGTACTCAAGGAGAGGGATCACCTGGCTGTAAAAAGGGTCCAAAGCTGGTAGCAGTTTTAAAAGAGTGGGATCACGAGGGTTCTGCATGATCATCGGTTCCACTTCTCTATTTCCGAACGTTTATACGTCTGATCCACCCAATCTGTCGAATAACTCTAGCGGTTATTGCCGCCACGTGATTGCCAAACTTATCAGGAGTACTCATCAAAACTCCAAGATCGCAAACGAGTTCTTCTCGTCGATTTCTGTGCCGTTCGGTGCCAGATAGCGGAGCTCCACACAAGCTCCTCCGCTACCTCTTTATCTCAGCACCTAAAACTAGTTTCCGTTGAATTTCATCTTGTACACTTGGGCCCAGACCAATACAAACTGGCTCAGTCAGTGAAATCTCAACCTGATCCATGGCGTCCTTACCGTCCTTAGCTTACTTTACCCCTGCCGTCTCACCAGTTTAATGTCATCCGTGTCGTCCCTGCCATACTAGAAGTCCCTACCTGATAGCGGCATGCAGGGGGGTGGCGTCCCTGCCGTCCTTACCATCCATGCCGTCCTTGCCGTCCTTGTCATCCCTGCCGTCCCTGCCGTCCTTGTCATCCCTGCCGTCCCTGCCGTCCTTGTCATCCATGCCGTCCCTACCGTCCTTGTCATCCCTGCCGTCCCTGCCGTCCTTGTCATCCATGCCGTCCCTGCCGTCCTTACCATCCCTGGCGTCCCTACCTGATGGCGGCGTGCAGGGGGGTGGCGTCCCTGGCGTCCCTACCTGATGGCGGCGTGCAGGGGGGTGGCGTCCCTGGCGTCCCTACCTGATGGCGGCGTGCAGGGGGGTGGCGTCCCTGGCGTCCCTGCCGTCCCTACCTGATGGCGGCGTGCAGGGGGGTGGCGTCCCTGGCGTCCCTGGCGTCCAGGTTCGCCCCAAGTCTGGCCAGGGCGTGGACGGCGTCGCCCCGTCCACCGCCCGCCGCCAAATGTAGTGGCGTCCTCCCCTGCCGGTCCTGGCAATTGTGCACGCTTTTAATACCAATACAAATAATTTATTTATTATGTGAAAAATATTGTTTTGTGTTTAAATGTTGTATTGATGTTTAAATAAGTATTTTAAAAATTGTGCGCGATTTTGATACAAATACCAAATAATTTATTTCTTATGTAAAGATTTTTTTTCGTGTTTAAATTTTTTATTGATGTTTAAAAAATTATTTAAATACTAAATTATCATATAAATAGTGCTTTTATTGTTTTAATATTTTATTTATTGTTTATAAAGGAAATTGAAAATAGGTAGAGACTATTAAATATAATGGAAAGTCGTAATAAAATAAAGTATTTGTGAATTTAATTGCTACCGAAAAGTATATTGAAAATTCAATGGAAGATTTATACAATTTACAACGTTATTGAAAGTTTGTTCAGCAATTGAAAAGTAAAATTTTTTAGTCAACTTCACCCTGGAGTTGACTGGAGCACCACACTCCACTCACCCTGGAGTTGACTGGAGCACCACACTCCACTCACCCTGGAGTTGACTGGAGCACCACACTTCACTCACCCTGGAGTTGACTGGAGCACCACACTTCACTCACCCTGGAGTTGACTGGAGCACCACACTTCACTCACC